>NW_028277058.1:20138863-20441893 GCF_059951505.1 Python bivittatus | reverse complement strand
AAACATCCTCTTTCAGCTTCATTAGAAGCTTTGTAGGAAGTGATCTGACACTTAAACAGACATTTCCAACCTTAACTTTACAGTTGGAATAGTCCATTTCAATGCTGGACCACTTCTGATAAGTTTGGAATGGCTTTGGAATGAAATATTTAGAAGTTAAAATTTTGTAATCTTGAAATACTTTACACACCTGTGGAAGCAGCCTGTAGTCCTTCAAAAAGCAGCTTCTTTCAAAAATATCATCCCAAAATTTGGATCTTGGAGATTTGGAATTAAATTCTCTTTACTGGTTCAAGTCATATTCTCTCAGTTTTGTTTACTGTCTTGTAATAATAATAACCCAGCCCAAAACCTATAAAGTACTTTACAAACACAAAAACTCCATATCTGTGTCATCATTCCATTTGTTTCAGCCTTTTAATCAATGCAGGTGAGTGAATGGTCAGGAATAGAGAATTAATCCACATTGTTCTTGTTGTAAACCTAGCTTAGAAACCAAGTAAATTGTGAGAGGAAAGAAATCCACTTTATATCCTGTATAGAAATGCAATTCTCCTTCCTTCCTTCTACAGTTTTTGAAAACTGTGTAAAAGAGGTAAAATATCTGTTTAATGAAATGGATTGGTTTGATTCTAACTATTATACTAAGTGGTTTCACATCAGGAAATATGTATGGATATAATGAGTAATTCTGACTGATGATATCCCCCGCAGAACAATATACGTGATGGCGAAGATTATTTTTTTGTTCCAATATGTATTATGGCCCTTAATTGTTAATTAATAATTTATCTAATGTTTATAGTTCCCTTTAATTATAAATTAACAGAATAGTTATAACAAAAGGACTTATCCATCCATACTTTTTAAAGAAAGTTAGTTGCTTTAAAATCTCCAAGATTTTACAGTCTCAGACATGATGCGAAGTTAGATTCTGATGTAGCAAACAACTAGAAGTAGGAATTTAATAAGTTTTGTTTCTTCTCTATAAGTAATTTCCTATTACTACTAGAGTAAATTTCACTATATGAAGGAACTGTGCATGTGCATAGGAAATTTTCAACTCTTAAGAGAGGAGCAGTTAGAACTGCTTTGTGGAATAAATAGGCATATTCAAAATGTGAATGTAACCAAGTTTATGCAAATATCTGATAGTGAAATTGAGATAGAAACACCAAGTCATATAAATAGGAAAGCCTGTTGGCTAAATCTTTTGTCTTCAGTTCTCAGTGTCATGAGAGATTATTTGACCTTTGGTATCAAGTAAAATAATGCTTCAGTCTATTCTCTCAGGTTGTGTCTTTATTGAGTTTGGAAGAAATAAGGCATAAAATTACTATTTCACATTTTATGTTATTGTAGGGATTAAGTGAGTACAAAAGAAACTTCAAATGGAGGCAATCAGATCAGTCTAGGCTCTGCAGTTCTACACATGAGCAAAAGTGCCGATGGGCTGGCCTTCGATCAGATGAGTTTGGTAAGACAATTTAGATCTTTTGTGATTCCAAGTACTTTTAAGAACTAGTTGCAATAGTTACTGCTTTCTATGTACTAAATGTCCCAACTTCAGTAAATAGATTTTATCATACAGTAGGGGTAAACACAGTTTCATAGTTTGTGTTCTTAAGACATCATTAGATACTATTAGAAACATAACAGTATTGGATATTAACTTGCTACCTGTTGAGAGTGTAAAGAGAATATACTTGGTCAGATACTTGGTCAGAAGAATTAATTATTCTTCATTCTTTGACTTGTATTTGGCAATAGAAAGTAGTAAGACTGCAAGTTAATATATTAATAGGTATTCTCCTAACTAAAACAAGCATTTATTTGATGATATTTTTTTTTGTATCTTTCTTCTGCAAGCATGACAAAGAAATAAAAGAGTGATGAATAAAAAACTGTTTCAGAATTTTCAGAGTATTTGATATTGCATATGTTACAGGGATCTCAAGAGAACCAAATTTTATTTCCAAGAGAAGAGTGCCTTATTATGACACACAAATTTCAAAATCTTTTGAGTGGAATGGAGATAATGGCTTGGAGAAAGAAGCATTATCAGAACTGGAAGTCAGTGAGCCAATAGAATTGCACAGAAATGGCAGCAAGGATGTTGAAATGAATCAGGAGCCAACTGAGACACCTGATGCACCCAGGGTTCCTGAAAAAGTGCATCTCAACTCTTCAGGATCTAGACCTGAATCAACTGTAGCACTTGGAAGAAGCAAGAAGTCAGTGTCCCAAACTCCAGTGCATGAAAATAAAGTATTAGCATCTACCAAAAAAGACTTAGGAAAAACAGATCATGGGGTAGGAAGTACAAAAAAATTTAATTTGATGTTGTGAGTTAAAGCTCAGAAGTAATTCATTACAACTTTATTATTATGCACAAAACAACTTTCCCTGCCTGGGTGCATTCCAGATTCATGAACTTCAATTCTCAGAATTTCCTAGAGAGCCAGAGTAGTAATTGCTGAGAATTCTGGAAATCAAAGACTTCACATCTGGAAGATGCCCAGTTTAGGGAAAGTAACCATTGCATTGGGAGAGATGCAACGTTCTTTGGATTCTAACAAAACCAAGCAAAAGCATCTGAGGAAAAGTGATGTAAAATAGCAAGAGGATGAAAAAGAAGGGAATAATATTTACAGAAAGAGGGCTAAAATATTGGGTGGTATTTTAAGCACAGAAGATTAAAGGAAGAAATAAGAGGGGAATTGTAATGTTGTCCTACATGTGTTCACTAATAATTTAATCACAAACAATTGAACAGATTCCCTTATCCCCATATAAATATATGTAAGATAGCAATATAAATTAGGGAAAAGGGAAAAAAATAATAGGAAAGAAGAAGTCAAGAAAGCTAATACTGACACATTGATTTGAACTGTTTAGAGGCATATAGTTTCATTATTCAGTTAAACAAATGAAAAAATTGCTACTGACTTTATATGAGAGCTCAAATCCTCCTTTCCCAATGCTGCTGTCATGTTAAAGGCAATTTTACCACTGATGCTACCAGGGACAGGGTTTAGTTTTAAAAAGTATGCTTTCATGTTTGTTTGTATGTATAAGAAAGCTTGCAGAATGTGGTAATATACTTTGCCTTTATCAGCATAGTCCATTACTGTTAATAATAATATAAACTTCTGATAATTAGTTGACAAAAAGAAATGACATCCTGAATTCATTGCCATTATCTACTGTCAGCTCAACAGAGTTCTACAGAGGAGAGCAGGCATGAATATTTCACAGTCAAGGAGCTTCCCTAGAAGTTCTGAGTATCAAAGACAGTTTGTTTGGAAAACCCCACAGAAGCTATCTCCAGTCCTTGCAGCAGATCAGGTAACTTTTAAGTGTTTTAAGAAGTCTTTCCATTTTTGAAAGGTATGGCACAACTGTATATATTTTAATTTGAAAATAGGCTCAATTTTGCTCAGTGGGGCTTTGGAAAAGTTCCTTTGTATATTGACTAAAGTCTTAATAAAATAACATTGTAATACTTATTTAGTGCAGATTTACTACATAGGATAACATCTTCATTGGAGCTTATTTCCAATTAATGTTTGTTGGATTGCATTTTTGATGCATTACATTATATGCTAAATGCTCCATTTTGTTCTAAATACTGTATAATATATTTTACTAGTGACTTCTCAGGCACATTCAATTATATTTTGAGTAGTATTGTTGTAAGTAAATGGCTGGATCATTCCATATCAACTGATTAAGACTTTTCTGCTGTGTAATAATGTGTCAGAGATTAAAGATCATTTAATCTCTTTGATTTCAATGGCAGATTTACTTAGCTTTGTTAAAAAAAATCCAAATTAATGTATTTTATGAACCACAGTTTATTCACAGTTCTAGTCAGTCCATTCCTCCATTTAAGTCTCCTGTTATTATCCCTGAAACTGAATATGAAAGAAATTTCAAACCCTCGTCCCCTATAAAAGAACTGAAACAAACATCCTTTTTGGAAGAGAGTGAATGTCCTAGATCTGAATCAGTAGAAGTCTCCTCTGGAGAAAAGGTATTGTACCTCATATTTAATTACATTTTAAAGTATTATGTCCCTTTTCAATTAGCAATTTCCATATTTAGAATTTCTAGTTTGTCAGATTCATTTCATATTCTCATCCTGGTGATTGTGATATATAAAGAAATGTTATATATATATATTTTAAAGGATTTTAAAAATATAATATTGCATGGATTTTATTATATTTTTTCAAAGTTCTTTCCTGTATTTTTTTTTTTGGTCTTATTCATTTTTTAATGAATGTTAACATTTAATTCAAGCATCACTTCAAAATATATTTAAAGCTCAATCTTCATGCTAGCAAGCCAAAGTTAGAAACATAATGTGAAAGAGATTTACAGATAGCGGTAGATGATTTGGCATGAATATGTGAATAGGAACTCTCATATTTGCTGTATCTAGAAAATTGAGAATAATCTCTCAAGTAACTTAAGTAGCAATGAAGTAATAAAAATTTGGGTGATCATGTTCATGTACAAAGTAAACTAGTATGAAAAACATTACGCATTTAATGATTTCTGTTTATCTCTTATGTGGAAGTCCTTCTAGTTTCTGAACATATTTCAATCAAATGAAAATACGTAGATTTTTTTTCCCCAGCAACATTGTATATCTAAATTATTTCCCACAATTTTTGAGCTTTTGAAGCTATTTCACCCCAGTTCACCAATATTATACTAAGGACTATAAACAGTAAGTTTTCTATTGGAAAAATTCTACAATATTTATGTACCACAGAAAATTAACATTAACCCTTATTACTGATAGTATATTTAGAAGTTAGAAGTTTAATAAAATATAGTTATATATTTTAATAAATTATAATTTATATGATCAATTCAGTAATAAAGTATTTCTGTAATTTTGCTTTAGAATGAAAAAAATAAAACTACAAAGGCAATAGAAGATTCATCAAATCAAATCAAATTAGAAACAAAGCAGAAAGAAGAAAAACTAAAACAGAAACCTCTGTGTTCACACAGAAGTTTAAAGTAAGTATAAAGCATGTTAGAATATAAAATGCCTTGCATTTTGTTTTTATTGCACATATAAAATACTGGACCAGAACAGCAGTATATTAATTCTTCCATTACATCTGTATTTATTTGTCTACAATCAGCTTTGAAAATGAGTAGAGGGAATGTTGTGCCATCTCCTAATTATTTGATCAACTGAAGTGCTTCCCTCCTTCCTTGTGTTTAAAAAAGAGGGCTTGTTTAATGTCACCGAGTGAATCCATGGAAAAAAAGATTTGATTTGGAGATTTCCTGATTCATCTCTTAGTGATTATATTGCAAAGTTTATGTTGTTCATTGAATTCTAAAACAGAGAGCCAGTTTGGTGTAATGGTTAAGGTGCTGGCCTAGAAACCTGGGATTCTTGAGACCTGTGCGTCTGTCTTGAAAAATTAATTTCTGTCAAAGACAGATTTTTCCTACAGAAGATGTTGCTTGTCTGAATTTCAATATTACTCTATATATCACTTCGATATTTAGCATTCTTATTTTCCTAGATAATTACAAAATAATACTTACGTCTCCTTACTTTCAACTGTCATTTTCTAGGAAAATGAACACAGAATATAGATCAAAATTCTTGTCTCCTAATCAGTATGTGTATAAACAAGGAGCCTGGGTCCATGTCAGGAAAAATATACCTTATCAAGTGAGTATATGATTAAATGTATTGTCGAAGGCTATATGATTAAATATTTCTGAGGAATTCATTTGAATGTTTTGATACTGCTACATCTTTTGAAAATTGTCCCTTTTGTATATGTTATTGTTATTTTATTAATAATACAGCAGAAAAATGAAGAATAGACATTTTTACTATACATGGTAGAACTTAAAGTACTGAATTTAAAGCAGCTGCTGTTTTGGATCTCTGCTCATGTTTTTCAGAACTGGTTTTCTCTGTACCCCCACTCTTTCAAAGAATTTGATTTCTAATATAATTACATCTCTCTCATTTGATTGAGGCCTAATGTTAAAAGTCAGTTTTCAACACTCAATTTTGATTGGTAGTAAATGTGCCTTTGTCATTTTCTTGGTTTTATTTTACTTTTCATGTACCTGCACAGAGAAGGAGATTGGACTCAATAGCTGAATAGGCAGTTTTGTTTTCAAATATCTCTCCGTTAAAAGTTGCAGTGGGTTTCCTGCATTTGTTGGAACTGGATTTCTGTAATTAAGAAGGCTAAAATAGGGATTAGATGTATATGTTACATTTCTTTAATCTTTCTTTACGTACCTGAATTTATGCTTTTAGAGCAATCAGAGTAAAGCTACTATCTTTTGCAAATGCACTGAAATTTATGTCATTAATTTGTTTGGTTGCCGTAGTTTGTATTTACTGAAAGGGAGATGATTCTGAATTTAGGACAATCCATCTAAAAAGGAGAAGATGAGATAATCAATAAATATTTAAACATAGAGAAAGATCCTACGTGATGCAGATCTTCCCCAACCTATTATCCTAGAGTTACCAATTCCAGCTGAGTCATTCCTGAAAATCTCCCCTTAGCCCAATAAATATGTAAAAGCTATACTCCAAAAAGGGCAAGACCAGATCAAAAAATAAATTCACATTAATTGAATATTAAATACTAATTATTGCTAATTATTTGTAAAATAAGGTACCCATTTACAAAATTAATCTCCATCTGGATATGCCAAACATTCTCACACAGAAACCATTCTCGCTCATAGAAAAAGTACAGACACATTGCCCTACCTCCTTTCCTCTAAAACAGTCAAAAAGGAAAAAGGAAAAACAAGATGGGTAAAGGATGATGGGGAGAAGTACCTGGACAGGCAAAGAACAGGATAGCAATTAACAGCCCTAGCAATTCAGGCTTTCTAGCAAGTTCTATAGCAATGTGCATTTCTTGCTCATTCCCTTGTTTTCAAGACTTTCTGTCCTTTTCAATAAATGAAAGACAATTCCCTCTCCCACCATAGATAATTATTTTGGGATGAAAAAAATTAATCTTCACTTAGAGTTAATATAATAACATTTAATGTAGGATACTTAAAATGGTACAGGAAATTGGTGTGAAACACTAAAAGTTTTAATGCTATGCAGCTAACTTTAACATTGCTGCTGCCCTATGTTTTCAACACTCTTGGGACAGTTTTTGGTTAAAGTAATCTCTGGGATTTTTAAAAAAATGAGAAATGCAGTTACCACATTTTGAGGAGGGCCATGTAAAGCATTTAAAGGGAACAACCAGGAGCAGCTTCTGAAACAGCTGCCTGAGTCTTGCAAAGGATGGGGCTTATTTCATGATTCAGAAAGAAGTGCTTTATTTGTAGTTCTGTGTATTGTGAAACAGAACTTAGATTTGATGAAATAGTTAAGTTATAAAATAATAAAAGTGGTTTGTCCTATTGTGAAACAACTGCCACTGAAGTTGATTCAAGCTCCTTCCTTATTGCAGTGTTAGAGAGAGCTAAGAAGCTACAGGTCTATAAAAAAGTGTTTTCCCCCTTTCAGATTTTTGGAAATTTTGCATTGTTTGCCACTGAATGTTATTAGAGTTTCATGTGGATCCTACTAATACTTAAAGAAAGTCTGCCTAAACAAAACAAAAAGATGGTGCTTGCTTCGTTTATGTCAGAAACAAAGTCATCCACCATTAATTTTCCAGTATGAAAAAATCTCATCACAGTGAAGTCCTCACCCCACACATTCTAGAGATACATCATACCCTGCAAAAAATATCTGGAGACCTTAAAAAAAGGAATTATATCAGTCTTGAAAGTGCTGTAAAACCACTTCAAAAACTTGGGAGAATACAGAAATCACACTAAATCAGTCAGTGACATAATCCTGAATGGAAATGATTTGGGAAAATGACTCTTCTGGACAAAATCACTCAAATTATGCAGCATAAAATCATCCAAGAAATCACAAAGAATCCCAGAACAAAATCGAGGTCTCTGTAGTTTCTCCTGCCTTGGCTAAAATCACTGTTCACCATCAAAAAAGCTGTGGTAAAAATGAGATTCATGGAACAGTAGCAGGGGAGAAACTATTTCATTTGATAAAGACTGGTACTGTACAGATAACAATATACCTGTAAAAAAATGTGGATCAGTTGTTTACCATTCACTATCAGTACAGAAAATGTACATATGTATCATTTTACAATTCTCAAGTATTTATTCAACCTGGTAGATCAGAGTAAGGCTGTTGATTAGATATGCCATATTTTAGTCGAAGTAAGATTAAATTACATTTCTATAGCATGAACTCTAGGAGGCAGGATAACATCATAGTCCTAGCAGAATAGAAGAAATCATTTGAGATTTTGAATTAAATTTGTAATATTAATTCAAAATTAGTAAATAAATATTGTTTATTTCTGTATTCCTCTCCTCAGGGTTCTCAAAACACCCTAAATACCATGTGGTATATTGAGGTTGGTCATGTCTAAGTTTTTCACGCTTGGAGCAATTAAAAAATTTATGAAACTTTTAAAAAGTAGTTTATTGTTATATTAAGCATATGCATAATTGAAGTTCTTTTGATGCTTGCTGAGTAATTTACTGACAAATGAACTTTGGCTTGACTGCTTGAAATAAACATTCTTTAAAAATGTATCTTTATCCTTTCCTTTAATATTAGTGCTACAATGTTTGTGCATTGTCTGTGACATGCTGTTCTGTGCTATTAATTGTGGCTGTTAATTAGCCAACAGTTGGCAAAAATAATACAAGTTAAAAAAGAAAAGCTCCACCAATAATAGTATGTAATCTTCATATCCAGGTGAAAGAACTTCGAGAGAAAGCAGAAGCTTATAGGCAAAGGATACAAGGAACCCATTTTTCCAGAGATCATTTAAATCAAATCCTGTCAGATAACAATAGATTCTGGGATTTGTCCTCTGAATCCAGTGTAGAAGAAACCATGAGCAACAATGTCAGAGCACTTGATTTAGCAAGGTAAGAAATTAGACATGGAAGAAGATTGTGTTTTAAAAATACGATATTTTAGAAATAAAAAATACTAAGATACTCATGTATTGCAGTAAGAGTCTTCAATTCATATTTCCTAGAATAGCTGTTTTGATTTCACTTAGAGCTATCCAGAAAGTATTGAAATTGTCAGAAATAGAATTAAATTATTATCAATAAGTGTGGAGTAATTAGTAATATTCATATTATTAATATAATACTAAGACCTGGTACAGTGGTGAGGAGTGTACTGTCAGAAGACTCGAAGGACCAGGTTTGGGACAGTATGGAGAATATCTGTGTATGTGGTTGCTAAGAATCAACAATGACTTCATGGCACATAATCAATATAATATTAGTGTTAAAATATAGGTAATCTTAATAAGGTGGTTAACTGTGTTTGGGACTGAAAGTTAAACAGGGCTGGGCCTGGTTAATATTTAGATGGAAACCTCCAGGCAGTCCCATAGCTGTAGGCTAGACTGGGAAATTGAAAAAAAGTATCTTGAAAGAAAGCGATGGTAAATCATTCATGTACTGTTCTCAAGAAAACTGCATGTAGTCATTAAGATTCAGGCTCAATTCAAAGACATTCTAACCTTAAGATAGCATATTATTAAATATTGTTTTGACATTTTTTAAATTCTCACAATTAAATTTGATGAAGTGTATGTAAAATAAAGACCTCTGACCACTGTATTTGCGTGTGCACTTATGTGTACAATATGTGTACAGAGAATACAAAGGGATTTTAGATGTTCAAAAAGATTGGTCGAGCACAGTCATTGTTTCCTTCCTTTCTTTTATTTAGCAAATTGCTAGCACATATTGCAAGCTTCCTCTGAAAATGCAATTTGTTTTCATGTGACATGAGACCTACTCTTTATTTTCACCTCAAGCCCCTACTGTCACAGAGAGCTAGTCGTATAGTTGTTCAGCCCTAGTCATTTGGATTGCTTGATTATTAAATTTGCATATAAGTATACTTGAAAAATAAATGTATTGAAGTTGATATAAATACCATTAATCATATCTTTGAGGAGGATCCAAATATGCCTCTCAATATATAAATGGTTATTAAATCTTACATTTAATAAATTCTTCTTTATTTAGGGTACCTGAAAACAAACAGTCTTTGGCACAACCTGAACAGTTCCAGCCAAATAACTCTGGGAATTTAGGTGTATCAGATGCTGCTACTGTTCCCGTCAAACGACGTCTAGTTTGGGATGAATCAGGCAATGATGAACAACAGGAAAATCAGTCACCTGCATTAGGGGAATGCAAAGAAGAAGAAAAAAAGCAAGACATTGAAGAAGTTAAACAAGTGGAAAAAAATGATAAGGATGCCAATATAAACAATCAGCAAAAGTAAATATTTGACAGATTTTTTTCTTGTTTGGACCTATGTGGCTATTCAGTTCTATTAATTATATGAAACATCTGTTAGTTAGGGCAATGTCAATTTCACCATTAATGGGAAACTCTAATACATTGACATAAATAAGGTTAGATGTATTATATCAGATAGCTTGAGCTAGAATTTGTGTATACAAATTGTAATATGTAATATACCTTTAGCAAACATTCAGATAGCATAGTCATTCAGATACTGTCAGTTGATTTGAGTTTCTAATTCTGATTTGCAAGGCTTGATAAACCATAGCTTTTTGGTGTGAATCCAGCAACGAATGACTTACGAAAGTAAAGATGATTTATTGAGTTAATCTGATTTTTTTTAAAGTAACATCTGCTTAAACATACGAAGAAACTGAGTAACCCTCATTTCATAGATTAATTATAATTATTATAAATTATAAATAAATAATTAGAGTTAAATGTACTGTTTTGAAAACTAATATCTGTGATGACATTTAAATAAGCATTTGTAATACAGAAAACTAACAATGTAGCAAGAGATTGAAGTTGCATTCTTCAGCTATAACAAAGGAGAAAGCACTTTAGAAATCGATAAGACCAATGGCTGACTGAAAATTGATCTGTAATTATTTAGATTGTATTATAAAATTTAGACTGTATTATAATATATTCTAAATTTTATAAGAAAATTCCCAAATAGTCTTCAAAAACAATTATAAATACAAAAAACAAACAGAAATTCAGAAATACAGGATAATAACTTGGAAGCTCTGTTGTGGTATCTTGTTTCTGACTCAAATAATTTAGAACTTTGTTGTGAGAGCTTCTAATACAGACTCAGAATTTTAAATAATTGCTATTTGTTGGATAATTATATTTTGTCACATTTCTTACACATTTTGCTATAATTTTCAGGGAAAATATAAGTTCTTCAGAAGACATGGTAGATTCTTCAGAATCCTTAAGAACATTTGGGAGACTTCCAACTCCACAACTGAGAGCACTTGGTGGAATCCAAAGAACACATCATGATCTTACAACACCAGCTGCAGGTAAAAACTTGATAGTTTTCATTTAACTTTCCAATATAATATTATTTAACACGCATCCTAGGAATTAATAAAATGTAATGATTTATGTTAATTTTAATAAAATCATAAGATTGTGATGATGAATTGATTAAAACCAATCTAGTCCAGTATTCTGTTCCAATGTGACTGTAGAAAATAAGGAAGTTGACCATCAAGGTCATCTTCCATACTCTCTATAGCAGTGTTTCTCAACCTTGGCAACTTTAAGATAAATGGACTTCAACTCCCAGAATTCCCCAGCTAGCCATTGCTGGCTGGGGAATTCTGAGAGTTGAAGTCCACTCATCTTAAAGTTGCCAAGGTTGAGAAACACTGCTCTACAATGACCACCTAGATGCCACTGGGAAGTCTATAAGCAGAATATGAATTTAGTAGCCTCCTCTTCCTCTTCATTTTTCTTAGCAGGTAGTAGAGTCTCTTAGATAGTGAAGATAATATACAGTATAGGCATAATTAGCAACCATATCCTCTGTGATAAATTTAGCATTAAGGGGTAGGTGTTCATTTTTATTTTAGGAGGTGCTGTTTTAGTATCCCCTCAAAAAGTGAAGCATTCGTCCTCACTGCAAATAAAAAAGGGATCTTCAGAAAAGCAGTCTTTGGCAAATAGTCAAGTTTCAAGAGAACAATTAAAAAGAAAAACTATCAGGGTAAGGTATAATTGCTGTAATGTAACTTCCTTTTTTTGCTTCCTCAGAATTAAAATGCATAATTACAAAAGAAATTATAATTTTGTCAAATAAGAAACTGTAAAGTAGTAGCTGTGGAGATATGATTATAATGAAATCTGTAATAGTTTAATTCCTGTTTTAAATTGACTTAATTTACCAGAATTTGTGGTAGCAGAAGAATGGTAATGGAAGGGAGTAGTGTGTATGTTTACTCCAACACTCTTTACCATAAGTCTCCATATTTTTTTTATCTTGGCAAACCATCCTTGCCAAGTTATGCATCAACTTCTACTTTGGCTTTTGTTCTTTAATGTCTCACCTCTTTCTTTTTGAGAATCTCACCAACTCTGTGCTATGATGACTTTCTCAATCTTCTCCTGCTTCTCAACCCATTTATCGTTCTTTCACATGTATGTTTTGTAGTTTGGTACACATTTACCTTCCGTATATGACCAAACTACCTAAGCAAACATTTTGTACCTGTTATCCACTTCCAGATGTGGGTATCCCATCATGTTTGTTTTTCCTGACATATCCAACTTTCACTTCAATATAACAGAATAGGCAACACCATAAGAAGCAGAGTCAGTTTTGTTTCTTTTTATAGTTATTCTTTGCAATAAACACACTATTTTTTAACCAGATTTCCACATCTTCACTTTTATCAATTTTCCCATTCTTTTAATTTAGTAAATATTCTTCCAACTTGCATAAACTGATCCACTGGCTCAGTTTTATCATTTAGGTATATCCTGAAATTATTCCCTCCATTTTCTCGGCCAGTTAATTACTTTGATACATTACTTTTCAAATCTATACTTGTTGTATTATATAATGCAACAGATGGTGCAAATCATTCAGGTTCTCAGCTAACAACATGGCATCATCTTTACAGAAAAGAGCATGGATTTTCACATCCCCAAACAACATTCCTGTAACATCACCACAAGCATTTATACATTTGTATCATATATCTTTACCCATAAATACATAAAACATCCAGGAGGACAATGTACATCTGTCTTCTTCCGCTGCTGGCCTGAGATCCAGGCGCTGGGAGAGGGCGCAGACCCAGGGCGCGGGCGGCAAGCGCGCCAGGGGCAGCGGAGCCTCGTCTGCCGAAGACAGCTTGCCGGGCCCGGCTAAGGAGGAGGCAACGGGATGGAGCCGGTGGAGGAACCCCCTCTTCCGCCGCAGGCACGAGGAGCTATAGCCTGCGTTCCAAGAAGAGCGCGGCGGGGCGGGCCGGTGAGGGGCAGCGCTGAAGCCCGCAGGCTAGTCCTCCAGGAGCGCTTCCAGTGCGCACGCTGCAGCTTGCGTTGGAAGCTGCTGGCCGTTCACGAGATTTTGCGGGAGGAAGGCCCGACCGAATGAGCAGAGGGCCTGCGGGTAGGCTCTGTCAGCGCTGGGCTCTCCTCTGCCCCTCACTAAAGCCTGCAGGCCGGTTCTCAAGGAGCGCTTCCAACGGGACCTGCTGCGCCTCCGGAAAGCCCTCCTTCTGCTTCCTCCAGTTCTGCCGCCACCCCGAACAACGCCTTCCGCGCAGCCGCCACTTTAGTCCGGGGAGTCGCCGCTGCCTCTCCTGCTTCGCCTGGCGACAGAGCGTGCTGCACCTCGCCATCCTGTCTCACTGTGCTCTCCACAGTCTGCAGGCTCCGGCTCCGCCGCCTGCTCCGTCCCACTGCCTCCTCCCCAGCCGGGCCCAGCAAGCTCCCTTCGGCAGACGAAGCTCCGCCTGCTGCGCTTGCTGCGTGCGTCCCGGGGTTGTGCGCTCGCCCAGCGTCTGGATGCTGGGCCAGCAGCGGGAGGAAGAACATGGCGAGGGGCAGCTGGGGGCAGCGGCGGGTATAGGCGCCGGAGTGCAGTTATTTGATACGAACAATCCTTTTTCTAAACAGATACTCACCAATTACTATTCTCATTCATTTTTGAGTCTCCCACTAGCCCAGGCACTCATTTCGTTTTCATTCATCTATTCATGTCTCCCAACAGAATAAGTTTTTCCTTTGGGTTGCATTCATTCAGAATGTTGCAGAATTTCCCCCCAAATTTAATCCTGATTCTTTCATCATTAACGTTCACTGATGTGTAACATGCTAATGCCAACCTACAAATTCAGAATTAAATCCTTCACCTCTGTGTACCTTCACTGAGATAGATTACATTCCCTTTTTCTTAGTTTCACAAACATACGACATTCAGTTGGAAACTCTATGTATGTATGTGGCAGTTTATTGCAAGATCCATATTTCCTTTTGGTAATCCGGTAGAATTGGGACTAGTAACTACATATTCGTACTCTGAAAAAAAATGGTAAGTAACCATATAAATTATAGCACACAACTACTTGCAAGTTATCTGGAATTTGCATAAGAAAGCAGTTGCTATGAGATGCTTTATAGTAAATAAATGAGATAACAAAACTTTTGAACAAATTGTATCAATGATTAGAGGTTGCAAAATTTTCCAAATTCAAAATGTCATTTCAAATTTGAAGGTAATTTATTTCAACAGAAATGTTCTAATGCTTTTTGAAGACTGAAGTTTCAAACTCAAATAATTGTCTTGAGCACAAAATGGGGTTGTTTCAAAGCTTGAAAGACTTCTGATAAAGTTGGGATAGGTATTTCAAATTCAAAACAGACCATTTTGAATTTGAAATGGAGCATTTTCAGATTCAAACATTTCAGATTTGGAACAGGGTATTTCAAGTTTGAAACATTTAGAATTCAAGACGTTTTGCACATCTCTGTGAGTTACTGGTAAGACATATAAAACAAGCATGGCTGATTGCTTTCATTTTAATGACTTCAAACTATTTTCAGTTGTTAAAAGGTGTCATAATGTGACATTAACTTAAAATACCAATTATTATTAAGGCCTTTGGGGTTTTTTGTTAACAATATTAGGGCTCAATCCTTTTTTTGATATAACTTAGCAAATAGCAGAATTATTTACAATATGAATATTTATTTTGGCATTTTAGGGTGAAGAAAAAGCTGTGAGTAATTCCCCAGCTGCAGGGCTGGAAACTTTGGACCCTTTGCCTCTAAGAAAAGACCAGTGTACCAATCAAGGTACCAATCAAGATACCTCTGGTACAAGAAACTATGAAACATCAGTGCATTCAGAGCAGATGCCTACAGTTTCTGAAACAAACTTGGCTAAGGGTTCTTCTCTACCCTATTGGAGTCCATTGTGCCGCATTCAAGGAACTCTCCGGGATCCAGAGTTTCAGCATAATGGTTGGTTTACATCATACGCCTTCATCTTTCTTTAGATTGGCCTGTTTTATTTAAAATTATTTAATGTTTTGTTGCAATAACAATAACTAATACTTAAATTACAGTAAATCTAATATATATATTAGTATCAAACAGTACTCGATATGTGACTGTTCTTTGAAGAAATGCAATCGAAAGGAGAATATAACTTGCTTAGACAGACGGAAAGTTACTTTTGGTTTTGGATTCAAGTAAATGCTGTCTGCAGCTATGTGGGTTTGCTTCCTCAGCCTAGTGTCTTCCAGATGTGCAGAACTTCAGCTGTCATAAATCTTAGAGCACTTGTTTCAGTCAGGTTTAGGAAATACTGAGTTGTGTCAGCTGAGGGGCTTCACTGGGCTTTGTGTGGCATATCAGGGCTGTGATCCAAAGTGGATCGGTTTTGGGGTGATTTCACACTGAGCAGCTGACAATGTTTTCTTCAAACAATCTATTCTGAAAGAATACTGTACATTATTCTCTCATCCCTATACACTATAGGAATATATAACGTGGGATCAAAATTAGTTAAGAAAAGCACATTGGCATTTTTTCTTTGGATAAAATTCTAATTTGATTTCCTTTTACAAAATAAAATATTTCTGAATTGATAAAATGCAGCAAATGTATATTTTTTTTCTTATAGGTAATATTGCAAGCCCCAAAAGGAGCTGGTTACAATTACCCCTTCAGGAGAGAAACTATAATGATGAAGGTTGGTTAGTAAATTTCAAATATTTATGTAACTATATCTTGGTAAGAGATGGGCAAGACATACCTAAATATGTACTGCTTGCCTACTAATGTTAAAGGAAATTTCTTGCACAGCAATGTATAGCAAGGTTTGTGTCTTTTGGATGTAATTAAAATGGAAAGTTTGCATTTGCAAAGCCTATTCAAATTTGTAAGGACATTAAACATGCATAGTTAGTTTTATGTTGTGACACAAAAACATGGAGCTGTAGCTGCCTATCCGGTTTATTTTCTAACAAAGCTTATGGAGCATGTTTGGGATCAAAAGGCATTCTCAGAAATAAAGATATTGGCTGCTGACACTTTATTTTATAGCATGCTAGCTTCCAGTTTTGTTTAAGCTGAAATCATTTTAAGAAATATTAAAAAGTGGAGTATGGAACTAGATATAAGAAATGTCCATGGGCACAGTGGCACTCCCAAGCAGCACATACAGGATGTCAGTTATAGACCATCTGCCAGGAGTTTGACGTTAATTTTAACTGACAGTTTGCAAGCTATTATGGATATTTATATTTAACTTTTTTTAATGTTTGATTTTAATTGTGAGCTGCCCAAAGTCACTCTCTGGGGGAGATGGGTGGCATATAAATTGAATGAATGAATGAATGAATGAATGAATGAATGAATGAATGAATGAATGAATGAATGAATCATATGGCTAGTTTAAAAGGCTTGACTTGTCCTTGCATCCACACTTGTGGAGCAAGTCAGCTCAAGGCCCTCTAAACTCATTCTATCAGTGTAGTGGTTTAAGTGATTATGCTAATGACCATACAAAGACTGGAATAAGGAAAAAATAGGAGAATGCAAATCAGCCAAGGTCCTACCGGATCTTTTTTAAGGCAGAGATGGAAAATGACAGCTCTTCAGTAGCTTCCAAATTGTGCAACAAGGAGCGAATATAGTTGGTGCAAAAACTATCCTGCTCTAACTTAAAAGCTTTCAAAAATGATTTTAAAAGTACGTTTTGACGACTTGCTCTTTTTGACAAGTAGGTTTGTTGATGTGACTCATTAGCAAGATTAGCCTTTTTGGAAATAATGCAATAAGAAGTGGGTGGGGGTGGGTTCAGAAAATATTTGTGAGATGACTAGAACTGGTATATACTGATTTGGCACAATTTTTATAGCTGGAACTGTTGGAGGGGTAGAAATTGTGTCATGTAAACCACTAAAAAGGAAATACTTGAAATGTAATTTTCTTTCTTTCTTTGTAACTTGGCATTTTTATGTACAGTCATGACTTCAAGCAGAAAAATAAAATCAGCATTTGTTGGTTTTTGCACTGCAGAACTTAACTTTGCCTTAGCGGGTAAATTGTTAGGCTTGCAATACCTTTAACTGAAAAAAGGGAAAGTTTGACAGTACTTTGCCTGGAACTAATCCATGCATCTGCATATACACAATTCCAAGAAAGAAAAGAAAAGAAAGAAAGAGGGAAGGGGGGGAGGGAAGGGAAGGGAAGGGAAGGGAAGGGAAGGGAAGGGAAGGGAAGGGAAGGGAAGGGAAGGGAAGAGAAGAGGCAGGCAGGGAGATCATCTGCAACTTCATACTTGCTAACTGTTGAGGCTGGAAAGTGTGGGGCCTGTTGAAATTGCTTAGCAAAGCTACTATAAATGTTTAAAACATTTCAGAATGGCCAGATCTTTAACTATGCCTTGCCATTTTCCTAAACTTTTTGTGATGATGGTTCAGTTGCTGGACCATTAAAGGTAGTCCTTAGGTTACAACAGCAATTGGGACTGGGATTGCCGTCAGTAAGCAATGTGGTTGTAGTGCAATGTCACATAACCACACTGCTTACTGATGACAATCCTGGCAGTCCTGGTTGCTGTCATAACCTTAAGATGTGTGGGTCATTAAGCGGGAAGCGGCAGAAGACCCAGGTAAGGAGCATCAGGGGAATGCCGCAGGAGACCTCCATGGGAGGCCTGATGCAGGCCACACTTGAGCACAGGGAGGCTGGGGGAAGGAGGCCATGGGTCAGTACGAGCACAGGGAGGCTGGGGGAAGGTGGCTGCAGTGCCACGTGAGCTCAGGGGGGACTTACTGGAGTGACTTGTGATCTTCCCTGCTGGCTTCCCCATTGACTTTGTTTGTGGGAAGCTGGTAGGGAAGGTCGCAAATAGCGATTACATGACTGCAGGGTGCTGCAACCGTCATAAGTGCGAGCCAGTTGCCAAGCACCTGAATTGCAATCATGTGACTGCGGAAGTGGTGTGACATGTGGAACTTTGAGAACCAGTCGTAAGTACCACTCGTTTAGTGCTATTGCAACTTCAGATGGTTGCTGAATGAGTGATCAGTAAGTGAGGACTACCTGTACACCTTTGCTTAACAGAAAAGCAAAGAGAACAAAACAATCCAGGATCATTAGCAGTAGAACAATGAGTTTCAAAATTTGAATCTCATAGAAGTCAAGTTCTTTTAAATGCACACATTTATTTTGCATAGTCCTCATGGTGAGCCTTTGCTTATAATGTAAGTTTGCCTGTGGTAGTTACTAAGTTTTACTGCATATGCCCTATAAGGTCTGCCTTCATTTGACCATTGTAATTCACCTAAATGGATTCTGTCTGTGCAGAACTGTTCAGAATCTTCTAGAATTTATGGGATTGTTAGGAGTCCCTCATCATGAACACCATGCAACTAGATGCAGTTTTCACAAACCCCTTCATTTTGTTTTGACCACATATCATTAGTAATTTTTTTCTGATTGTTCTTCAATACTGTTTTATTTAAGTGATTTCCTTTTATTATTTTTAACTTCTCAAATCTTCTTCAAAAGAAAACCTTGAAGTATTATTCATCAGCCCATTTTGTCCTCCTGTCATAAGCCATCCAGTGTAGTGTATGCTCCATTTTGCATGTACCAGTGTTGCAGAGCCCCCCTTCCCCACTTACGGACATAAGCTTTTTTTTTTGCCTTTTGTAAGTATTTGCCAGACATGTATTAACCATTCATTTTATTTATGAGCCACCCTTGGGAGCAAGTTCTCAGGTGGCAGACTCTGAAACTCTTCTAGCCCCCTTGTCCTTCAACACTCATACCATGTCCCCATAATTGTCTTTGGGTTCCCTTGTCCCTTTAAAAGAGTGATCTCAAAGATTGATCTTTCCTGAGAAACATTTTCAAGTTTTTGCTGTTTCATCATCAACACCAAAGAAATTGCCCACGGCACAAAAAGAAAAAGAAATAAAAGCCCTGCCATCTTCTCAATTTTGGCTCCAGTATCCTTGAGCTCCTTGCCACATTGTCCTTCTCAAATTCCACTGCTGTTGATTTTGCCATTCCTGCACTTATCAATCAATATTGTCCAGTCCTCAACAGCCCCTCTTCTGATATCAGAGTCAGTCTTGGAGTTGGAGATTCAGGACAAATCTCCCTTGAGACAGACCCCTTCAGACCACCAAATTACAGGTGAAGATAGTTGAATTTCCTTTTGACCATTTCAAAATCACCTGGTGTCCTGTTTCAGGTTTCAAACACACACAAAGAATTGCTAGGTAATGGTAAGCAATTACTCAAGGCTGCGCAAACAAGCAAAGCAACTCTGGAGAAAAGGCTAGTTTGAGTAGTTTCACTTTCCATAGGAACACACAGAAGAATAGTCAAGATTCAATCTGAAGTTCAGAGAGCCAAACAAGGTTCATCAGCCAGTCCAAGGGTCAGAGTTTCAAGTTTCTTACATGAGCAGAAGCCAATAACACACCAGACACAGGAAATCAGACAGTTGTTTCCAATAAGGAAACATGGGTCAGAACTTCTTAAATAAGGCTGCAGCCCCCTGTTTTTACTTAAGGCAGCTATGCCCTTTCTTGACAAGGAGTCTTATTGTGTGTCTTTGCTCTGCTCTCAGCTCTACTCGCCAAGTGTTGGAGGCCATGCATCATCATCTGACTGCTCCAGCTATTCTGATGCCATCCATGTTTGATCAGCCTCAGGTGATTCCTGGCTTGGTGTTTCCTGAGGCTGGCTTTCCACTGGTTCAGCTGGAGCAGTTTCTTGATATTCGGAGTCATCTGAGTCCTGGGTCATGACAGCTGGATCCTAGATAATAACCTCACATCCACTTGTTTCTGAAAGTTGTCTTTCTCTGATTTCAGCCAATTCTGTGCATTCTCATTATTCCAGAGTAATTAAACTGGTCCTCATTGCACCTGGCCATTCACACTCCTGATCAGTGGTTTCATACACATGGTACAGCCCAAAATATGGTGAGACAGATTGATATACATATTGGCATTCCACTCCAAGTAAAAATTAAATATGGCTCATCACAGAGCTGACTTGGGAGCCAAACATATGATATCATTCAATTCTTACACTGTCTCAGGTTTCGTATTATGAGAAGGATTCCAGTCTTCCCATCCAGGTTATCCAATTCATAGAGGCAAGTATGGATAGAAGCAAGGGAGCTGACTTTCAACCACCTTGCAGCTCCATATGCTGTGGGCGTTTGTACATATAATCTTTTCCCTAAGAATCAGATTCCACATTGTTCTCAAGCTATAGGGCCTCATGGCAGCTGCAACTTCAGTTGTTCATTCTTCCTGAAGTACCCCCTATAGACAACATATCATTATCCAAGTGATCTAATTGTTCTTTTGGATCTGTTTTTTTGATCTCAGAAACTGAAACGTGGGGAGAGCCACATCTAACCTCATGGTATACATGTAGAGTAGGACTGTTGCTAAATAGCTTTGTAAGCTTTAGAAGATGCATAACCCATACATGTGCATTCCCAGATGTCCAGTTGCAGATAAGTAACCAGTCCTTTAGCAAGTTAAAGCCAAGGTATTTCAATAAGGCAACATTAAGACATACAGTAAAACTATGTATGTAATATATTAATCTAAGATTGGTAATACTGCAGCTGTTTTCCTATGTTGTCTTGAGGTTTTGCTTATTGTTCAGTTGTTGTGTCCGACTCTTTGTGACCCCATGAACCATATCACGCCAGGTCTTCCTGTCCTTCACTGCCTCCCTGAGTTTGCTCAGTTTCATGCTCATTGCTTCAGTGATGCTATCTAACCATCTCATCCTCTGCCGTCCCCTTCTCCTTTTGCCTTCAATCTTTCCCAGCATCAGGGTCTTTTCCAAAGAGTCCTCTTTTTGCATTAGGTGACCAAAGTATCTGAGCTTGAGCTTCATTATCAATCCTTCCAATGAGCAGTCAGAGTTGATTTCCTTTAAGATTGACTGGTTTGACCTCCTAGCAGTCCAAGGGACTCTTAAGAGTCTTCTCCAGCACCATAGTTCAAAGGCATCAATTCTTAGGCGCTCGGCCTTCTTTATGGTCCAGCTCTCACAGCCATACATTACTACTGGAAAAACCATAGCTTTGATTATGCAGATCTTTGTTGGCAAGGTGATGTCTCTGCTTTTTAATAATGCTGTCTAGGTTTGCCATAGCTTTCCTCCCAAGGAGCAAGTGTCTTTTAATTTCATGGCTGCAGTCTCCATCTGCAATGATCTTGGAGCCCAAATAAATGAAGTCTGTTACTGCTTCCATTTCTACCCCTTCTATTTGCCAGGAATTAATGGGTCCAGATGCCATGAATTTGCATAGTCAATGAAGCAGAAGTAGATGTTTTTCTGGAACTCTCATGCTTTCTCCATGATCCAGCGAATGTTGGCAATTGGATCTCTAGTTCCTCTGCCTCTTCAAAACCCAGCTTGTACATCTGGTAGTTCTCGGTTCACATACTGCTGAAGTCTAGCTTGTAGGATTTTGAGTATAACCTTGCTAGCATGTGAAATGAGCATAATTGTGCGGTAGTTTGAGCATTCTTTGGCATTGCCCTTCTTTGGAATTGGAACGTAAACTGACCTTTTCCAATCCCATGGCCACTGTTGTGTTTTCCAAACTTGTTGGCATATTGAGTGCAGCACTTTAACAGCATCATCTTTTAGTATTTTAAATATCTCAGCTGGAATACTGTCATCTCCACTAGCTTTGTTGTTAGTAATGCTTCCTAAGGCCCACTTGACTTCGCTCTCTAGGATGTCCGGCTCAAGGTCAGTGACCACACCAGCATGGACATCAGGGACATTAAGATCTTCCTTGTATAGTTCTTCTGTGTATTCTTGCCACGTCTTCTTAGCCTCTTCTGCTTCTATTAGGTCCCTGCCTTTTTTGTCCTTTATCATGCCCATCTTTGCACTAAACATTCCTTTGATATCTCCAGTTTTCTTGAAGAGATCTCTAGTCTTCCCCATTCTGTTGTTTTCCTTGATTTCTTTGCATTGTTCATTTAAGAAAGCCTTCTTATCTCTCCTTGGTATTCTCTGGAGATCCACATTCAGTTGGCTATATCTTTCCCTTTCATCCTTGCTTTTTGCATTCCTTCTTTCCACAGCTATTTGTAAAGCCTCATTAGACAGCCATTTTGCTTTCTTGCATTTCTTTTTCTTTGGGATGGTTTTAGTTGCTGCCTCCTGTACAATGTTACAGACCTCCATCCATAGTTCTTCAGGCACTCTGTCTACCAAATCTAATCTCCCAAATCTATTCATCACCTTCACTGTGTACTCACAAGGAATATGATCAATCAATCAATTTTATTTCGGTCATAGACCAGCATATGAATATGATCTAAGTCATACCTGAGTAGTCTAGTGGTTTTCCCTACATTCTTCAATTTAAGCCTAAAGTTTGCAGTAAGAAGCTCATGATCTGAGCCACAATCAGCTCCTGGTCTTGTTTTTGCTGTCTGTATAGAGCTTCTCCATCTTTAGCTGCAAAGTATATAACCAATCTGGTTTTGGTATTGACCATCTGGTGATGTCCATGTGTAGAGTCATCTCTTGTGTTGTTGGAAAAGAGTGTTTGCTATGACCAGCTTGTTCTCTTGACAGAACTCTATTCGCCTTTGCCCTGCTTCATTTTGTACTCCAAGGCCAAACTTGCCTGTTATTCCAATTATTTCTTGACTTCCTACTTTAGCATTCCAATCCCCTATGATGAAAAGGACATCTTTTTTTGCTAGTTCTAGAAGGTGTTGTAGGTCTTCATAGAACCAGTCAACTTCAGCTTCTTCGGCATCAGTGGTTGGGCCATAGACTTGGATTACTGTGATGTTGAATGGTTTGCCTTGGATTTGCACTGAGATCATTCTGTCATTTTTGAGGTTGTACCCCATTACTGCCTTTCCCACTGTCTTGACTATGAGGGTTACTCCATTTCTTCTAAGGGTTTCTTGCCCACAGTAGTAGATATAAAGGTCACCTGAATTAAATTCACCCATTCCCGTCCATTTTAATTCGCTGATTCCCAAGATGTCGATGTTCAACCTTGTCATCTCATGTTTGACCACATCCAGCTTGCCTTGGTACATAGATCTTACATTCCAGGTTCCTATACAATATTGTTCTTTACGGCATTGGACCTTCTTTTCGCTTCCAGATACATCCACAGCTGAACGTCCTTTCAGCTTTGGCCCAGCCGCTTCACTCTTTCTGGAGCTACTTGGAATTGCCCTCCACTCTTCCCCAGTAGCATATTGGACGCCTTCCAACCTGAGGGGCTCATCTTCCGGTGTCATATCTTTTAGCCTTTTGACATTGTTCATGGGGTTTTCTTGGCAAGGATACTGGAGTGGATACATTTCCTTCTCCAGTGGACCACATTTTTTGTCAGAACTCTCTGTCATGACCTATCTGTCTTGGGTGGGCCTGCACAGCATAGCTCATGGCTTCATTGAGTTATGCAAGCCCCTTTGCCACGACAAGGCAGTGATCCATGAAGGGGGAGGTTTTGCTACAAGGTTATTATTACACAGCAAGCTCCAATAATGCATTGAAAAACTGAAACACTAGTGTAGAAATACTAGATTTGATTCAACTGAATTAAATCAGTTTACACAACATATGGATAAATGTATGTTTTTATCAGTTGCTGTGAAGTGCTATGGGATTATCTTGTCACAGGGAAAATGCTGATTGGAAGCAATGCATGAGTCTAGGTGTATCTCATATTTCTTCCACTAGTTGTGCCCATACTATAATCAGTATGCAAGCAGTCTCTTCTATTATTGGATATCTTATTGCTATTTATGATGTTGTATTTATTTTTTACAATGACATGTATGTGTCCACATGCAAGCTGCATACAATTTCCTAAATTATTTTAATCCAAAGATCATTAGCCTACAAATATTTCACATCCACATGCACTGAAAAACGATACCTTGTAAATATAGTTAATCCTTTATTATCCTTCATGAAATCAGGTTTTCCCTGTACCCTCCTAATTTACAAGCGTGAAATAATTATACACGTATTAGTAAGTTAGAGATATCTTTCTGACTTTTAAACAATATATATTTCACTTATGTTTTCGCTACCTATTATATTTCATACTAACATTAAATTTCGTATCATTCTGCTTCCTTCTTGTATTTACAGATGATGATGACCGATTGTCCCAGTTGTCTGCTCGATCTGCTGTTTCTGGTTCTTTTGCATCTCAGGTTCTGGAACGAGCTCAAAGGAGAAAAGAAAATTTCTGGGGCAAAATGTGATTGTATTTTGCTGTGCTTGTTATTTGTTTCATATTGGGGTATTTTAAATTTTGGGAAAAAAATGTAAGGTTAAATTCTGTTTTTTTACCAATTAAGTGAAAGGATCTGATTACAAAAATGCTGGATATTCAAATACTCTTTTTGTTTTGGCTACATAAGGAAATATTAACTTACCCAAAATCTGCATTCTACCTCACTCTCAGAAGAGCATTAAAAACAAACGGGCTACATCATGAGGTATTTCTACTTAATGAATTCCAAAGGACTCTATATCACTTTTAAAAAGCAGTGAAATGATGCCATGCCATAAGGTTCAAGAAGCCCTTGATCTTGTAACAGAAATGCTACATTAAGGCATAGCCAATGAAAAAGTTATCCAGAAGTAATAAAAAGATGGAACAGGAATAGGCTACCTGCTGCCTTCATGGCTTAATTAGCAGGTAAGGATTTTTTCAGTTATTCACCATCACTGAGCAAGCCTAAAGATTTTTTAAAATCTTCATTCAGTATATTTATACATAACTTTTAGGTTCCTTCTAGTTGGATTCCTTAGTATTAATCCCTGTGTTCCAGCATAGTCTGCTAGTTTACTGACTTTTTTTTTCATTTTTTGATAGATCAAATACACTTTTATTACTCTACAATACTAAACTGACTTTCCCAGCTTGACAATCTTGTGATATTTCAAGATTACAACTCCTATAGTTCCCAACCATTAGGACCAGTAGCCATATTGCTGGGAATTCTGGAAATTATAGTTCTGAAAATTTTGGAAGAAACCAAGTTGAGGAAATCTGTTTTAAGCAATCTCAGTTTCCCTTATGAAATTATCATGAAAAATACAGTCAGAAATATTACTGTCATAATCAGTTTTCAAATAACTACTTTGGCATTTCAGTATCGCCCACCTTTTTCCTTTTACCTCTCAATATTTGTATCACGATGGCCAGATTAAAGCTGAAGTCTATTGTATTTCAAATTGTAACATTAACATGACTCTGGTGTAATGAAGCACATGAACTTGTATGAACCTAGTATGATAATTTCAGAGAAACATCAGAGTTTCAGAGAAACATTTCAGAAAAAATGGGTTCTTGGCAATCAATTTTCTTGTGTTTAAATCACAAGTTAGCCTTAGGATTTGTACCTGAGAATCCTTAGGAAAATCTGTTTTAAATATTATGTTTAAGTACTACAAATTCTTCCCAAAACTCTGGTAATTTGAAAGAGCTAAACCAGGGACGTGGTTCTCTAGCTGCTGGACACCAACCTTCATAATTTCTAGTCAACGTGACCAGTGGTAAAAGAAATGGTTTAATCTATAGTCCTGCAAGTTCTAGAAGCAATATACTGTCAGTCCCTAAAATATATTTTAACAATTCAGATATTTTCCTGATGTGATGTCATGTATTTTAAAACATTGTTTTAAACTAGAATGAATATTAGTTTGTAGTAAATATCCAGGATATAATTAGTTTTTCTCACATATTACTTACTGCATTTTAACCTTAAAAAAATAAGATTTATGCAAAAAAAATATATGGAATTTTCTTTAATATTTTAAAGATGGTTAGATTTGAATGATGGCAAATCAAATTGTGCATGTTTTAAAAGTGGAGTAATGTTTTTGTGTACAACAAATTCTCAGTTAGAAACAGGCAAACCTATGCCACATTTTTATGTTTTACTTGCAGTGTCATTGTTTCAACATAAATGTTCAGTTACATTTAAATTTGTGTTTTATTTTAAAATATGTATTCAAACTTGTATTTTAATACATTTAAATTGTCAGGAAATGTTCTGAAACATTTGAAGAAGCAGAAAATCTTCTGTACATCAACTCAAAAATTACCTGTGGATCAGATAATTTCATTTTCAACTCTGCAAAAATAAATTTCATGAGGTAGTTTTAATTGAGGAAGAAACTTGGAATGTATGAGCATTAATTTAATAAAATGAAGTAATAACTGAAAAAATACTGCTGAACCACTCAGTCTGGTATTACCTGAAAATGATTCCAAATGATTCATGAATGTAACAAACTGGTCATCTTTGCAAATTTTTGTCTTTCACTTTGGGACCAAGCAAAGCAAGGATTTATTCCTAACTAATACAAAATATGTGGTTTTTGCTTATTTAATTGTGTCTGCCAAACAGAGTGAGTGACTTTCATACCATTTTCTCAGCTGGGTGTTCCTGGAAGTATTTATGTATTCTGATTTCTGGTTTCCTGCCTATACTTAAATCTTTCTAATTTAAATGTCAATATTGCAACACAGAAATGTGGTTATGATACAACTGCTGCATTATAGTATTCATAATCACTCCATCTTCTGGAAAGAATAGAAGCGTAACTGAGGATATTTGAGATTTACAAAGGAGGATAGACAGCATTCTGTCTCACACTAATGGCTGTGTAAAGCACACATGGCTGGAGTTGCTTAAATAGAATAATTAAAGTTGTGTAATTGCTAATATCTGGTACTTTGCTGAACATTTTAATCAAAAGATTATACTTGTAAGTTTTGAGCCATGTTTGATATTCCTACATAAGCCAAAGAATGAAGAAATGTGTCCACCTCTATCGATTTTTATGTTGTCTTCAGATATAAAAGTTGTCATGCTGAAGAAGGAGCAGAAACTTTCTTCAGAGACTGAGATCAGAAGGAGTCAGATTTTATGGGAAATTTCTGGTGGTAAAATCTGCTTGTCCTTCAGAAGGTAGAAGGCTCTCCCTTGGAGATATTTCAACAGTAGCAAGATGGTTGTATGTGAGGGATCCCATTGCAAATGCATTTCAAATCCTGAATTAAGCAAAGAATTGAATTATCTCAAAAAACTAAAATTCCTTCATAATAAGACATTTTGTGAGAAATTTATAAGAATATTAGACAATCCTTTTTAGGTGCACACCATATGTTACAAAAGACATCCTAAATGGCTTTGTTACATGATTTCCAGAATGGATTTCATGCACATACTTGGAAAAATATTTTGGCCAGCCTTGGCAGCTAGCTTGTGGTGCTACCAACCTTAACCCTCCCTAAGCTAGGCGTGGGGGAGTGACTAGACCCACTAAATGCTGAATTGTGGAGAACTTCACAAAAATAAAAAGATGGTTTGCCCCTTTGCAACTTCAACTGATTATTTGTACTACTATTCCCTGCAGCCCTGCTTTAAACTCTGCATTATACAAGATGGGATGTTTTCAGTTTGCTATTATACTTCAAACTTAGATTTTTAAGTGTTTCTAAAAGAAGGAAGCAACCCAAATGTATTTGCCTTGGATGATAGTGTTGTTTGAGGTCTCTGAATCCATATTTGCTGTCTGAGATATTTGAATAGAACATACCAAGGTACCAAAAGAGTAACTGGCATTAGTGAACTGGCCCCTTGGCAGCTGCCTCACACATTAACCTTCATGGCTTTTTCCCAGCTCATTCCTTAAAACCTTTGCTTTCCTCATTCCTTATTACCTTATGAGATAATACAAATGAAAACATAAGGTTGGAATTTCAACTATTTTGCCAAGGTCCAAGACTGAAATCAATACTGAAACCAGTTAAATGTTATCAGAAGCCTTTTTCCTTCCAACACTTTGGCACCTTTATTTTTCATCATCAAAAAAATGTATATGGTATGCAAGAGCTATATATATATATATATATATATATATATATATATATATATATATATATCTTGCATACCATATACATTTTTTTGATGATTTTAGTAATATATTTTATTACTATGAATTACACTCACTGGTGAAAAAATTCTTCCCTGATTTTTCATCATCAAAAAATGTATATGGTATGCAAGAGCTATATATATATATATATATATATATATATATATATATATATATATATCTTGCATACCATATACATTTTTTTGATGATTTTAGTAATATATTTTATTACTATGAATTACACTCACTGGTGAAAAAATTCTTCCCTGATTAATAAATTCCCTGCATGTAATAACGTTACAATTAGTTTGTATAATATTACATCTTCCTTTTAAAAGGTTATTGATTTGCATCCTTTTTGGCATCATAATTTCACCAACTAATTCTATACGTAGCTGCTCAGAAGAACACCTTGAGTTCATTGAGGTTCCCCAAATCTAGAGTTCCAACCTGGTGCCCAAGGGCAGCCCTATGTCTTGGTACCTGCCAAGTTCTCTGCTGCCTAGTGCTTTGCTTGGAAGGGCACTCGTTGCACAGAAGAAAAGGCAAACTGCTTTGACAGAGAGTACCATGGCTAGGTACTAAAAGGAGCAACCTGGTTTGCTCAAAGAGTTTGTCATCTGGTATATGGGTGTCTTATAAATTACCAGACACATCAAGGCATGCGTTTAATTGATCAATAAGCAAGTATGTACATGAACATTCTCCCAAATGTGCCCATTGGCTCAAAACGTCTGTGCAGTTTTCCATAAATGGCTTTAGGATGCAGTTCCAGACCTTTCAATAAATCACTGCTTAACATACACCACTTTAAAAGTGATGATAAAGAGATTTTCTAGTACCAAACATTCATTTAACTAAGTAGGTCATCAAATGGACTATTGTCATAACATACTGTTTGATGGTAAAAATCTGAAAGGAATTGTACAGGATTCATTTATGTCTATTACACTATAGTTATAGCAGCTATGTGGTCAGTGAATCATCCATTCAGAAACAGATAAAAATGGGCCAACATTTAATATGACGACTTACCTGTACCTAATTTTATGTGCTTGTTTCCTTCAAAATGGTTTCTGAAAATGTCAGATTGCAGAGGACTCTGGTCAATGGTAGCCTTCCTGCTGCTAAAAGCCCCAGTTTATGTTGTTCTTGGGGATCTTGATTACTGAAGACTGACTGCACAGTTTCCCACCATTTTGAGATGAGTAATATCCAGACATTGCACTGTAAGTCTGAAAAGAGGCATAAGAGAGTGAAACAAACAAAAAAATCTCTCCAAAAATGCACGGGAAGAAATGGGAGGAAAACTCTTGTATGCAAAGTGGCCTCATCCGTTTTACATCACTGCCCCACTCACTGCATGTTTTTATCCCCACAGTCATGTAGCCTTCAGCCACCAAAGGGTTGCCCAACCCTGATCATTTCATTCAATGTGTTTTTACCAGGGTCACATTGTGTGTGGGATGTTGACATGTTATGGCTTACTGTTAGCACCAGAAAGGAGTTTATTTTGTTTATATAAATGATTTATATGGCTTCAATGGCTGAAAATATTATCTATGAATGTGCTACCAAAACAACAAGAGTACCTTATCCTCAAATACAGAATCACTAGAAACACATACAAGTATTTGGTTCTGTTCAGACACCAAATACATGCAGTGTCAGACTGAATACAGCATGCATTTTGGAGATGAATATAAGTCATAGGATCTTTTAAAAATGTGTGAATATGTAGTGCAAAGAAACAAACAGAAGAACAAATGAGGTGGGAGGTGAAGGACAGAATTATTTGTGGGTGCACAATCTCTGATCAGAATCTCAAAGGGGTCCAGAGCAGAAGGCAAAGTAATGCCCTTGGCATCCACCAAGCTCTTTTAATTGAAAGTAAATAAATAATGGGGAAACTGCCATGCTATAAAGCACCCCACCAACCTCTAGCATAATCATTATGTACCAAAATGTATCTGGGCCATGCCTTGATTTCACAAACAGGCTTAGAAAATAAACATGGCTGGTGGGTGTAGCCACCCCCCAAAAAACTGAAAATGAAAACTAGGGGTTACTAGAAAATTGCCAGGGGACCAACCTCACCAATTTGTTTTTTTGATAAATGGGTATTGGCCTTAGGTGCTCTGGCAGCCATCTCCTCCTCCTCCTCCTCCTCTTCCTCCTCCATACTATGTGCCAGAACAAGCTCTCAACATTCCAAATTCTCCTACCAGCCCTCAAAATTAGTTTGCTAAGTATCTGCTACCTATAGATAAGTGTTGCTACTTGCTTGTCTTGGCTCTGTTTTTAAACGTATATGTTAAACAAATATAAAGATTGCATATATTTCCAGTGCATTTTCCTACAAAAGCAACCTAACCTGTGTCCACTGGTGCTTCTCATGGTCAGAATAGTTTTACAGGGAGGTAGAGCATACCCTACTGCTCATTCAGGGTGACCACCTATTAGAGATTTCTATCAAATGTCAGATTTTGCATGACCAAGACAATTTTCAGAACAGGATCCAACTTGGACCACAATATTTGAAAATTTTGATGTAAGCATATGAAGTCAGTCTGAAAACACTTTTGTATGATTAAATACTTTTAGGGTTAAAAAAAAACCTGTCTAGTCTCAGTCAGCAAAACTCTGCTGTGTTTCCTGTTTCTGTGGCTAAAGAAAGAGAGAAGAAATCTGGTTTTCTGGAGTGATTTGGCATGCTAGCTAACCTTGCTCTTCCTATATCGCGAATAAACTGATGACTAATAGGTATATAAAACTGGTTGTAAAGCATAAAGGAAACATCTAGAGTTGGAAATGGTTATTTAGGTCAGTGAGACCAAAACCTTCTTGGTACAGAATCCATATTACCTTTCTTTCCATCCTTGCCTTGATGGATGGAATTTATTTAACTAATTCAATAAAGGGAAGCTCACTACTTCCATTGAGTAATTGGTTCCAGTGTTAAACTCATTTTATTTTTAGGACTTCTTTTCTTACATTGTCAGAATCTGCCTTCTGATTGAGGCATTTGATTGTAATTTCCTGGAACATCTTCATTACCTTGAAACTTCTCTCTACTTGGATGAGGAACCATTGATGAATTCTCTTTTGAGTATGGCTTTCAAGCCAGTATGTATAGACTTAAATCTCATGCAATTCAGCCTGTATTTAACTAGCTTGCTGCTCAGCTCTCATATGGCAACTTTGTCAAATGCTCTGCTGAACTCAAGATTTATTTTATTTACACCATTCCCATAAGGAAGTTACTTGAATAGAAAATGAGATAAGGCTAATCTGGCAAAATCTGTTTTTGACAAATTCATACTGACTTCTGGGTATTCCTGCATTGTTTTTCAAAGGGCTTGCAGTCAATTTCTTTGAGATCTGCTCTAGCATCTTCCCAGTTATCTATGTCATAGTTACATGGATATTCTTTTTCCCCCTTTTTGAATGTATGGATGGAAAATTGAGTGTTTGACCAGTTCTGCAGGATTATGTTTCTATTAATCTCAAACTTCAGTCCTGCTTCTTTCATCCCGCTCTTCACGATTTCTTGATGGAACTCATATTGTTGTTGTTGAAAAAGACAATCATAATACCTTTGATTTGTATATGTCATCTTTCCACCATCTTCACTGAATAACTGATACATTGATTCTTTTCTTTTTCTTTGTACCTAAATGTGTCCTTTGTGTTGTTATTAGCATCATTCACTAACCTCAGTTCATCCTAAACTTTTGGTTTCCTGACACAGCTCTATATTGCTTGGCTCTAAGTTTGTAATCTTTGTGACCTGTCTCTCTTTCATGCTTCGTTATATATCCTTTTCTGTTTCCAGGTATTCACTAAGTTTTTTGGCAGGCATGTTGGCTTTTTCTGCTATTCTTTTTACCCCTCAGTTAAATTGCTTGCAGTTCTGCTTTTGCTATCTCCTTGAATAAATTTCCCCATTAGTTTAGCCCGCTATGGTTTCCTACTTATTGTTCTGGGTCTTTATAACCCCATTCTTTGTTCTGCGTTCATAATCTCTGTTTACTTGATATGGTACTGTACAAACCAAATATCAGCAAAAACTGCTGCAGTGAAAATCACAATAAATTATTAAAACTCATCAAATCATAAACAATTTGAAGAAGAACATTAGAACACAATACAGAGGCTGGTTTCACAAAATGTGCTCAATCAAATGTTAATCATGGTTTGCTGAATGTCACAACCTCCCACTAAGTAATAATGTAAGTTTTACAACCCATCACAGCTGGATTCTGACCACAACTACAACCCAAACCACATTGCAGTTTAGCATGATGTCTGAACCAGATAAAATGCTGTACAGATTTTTAAATGCTAAAACAGCAGACAAATACAAGAGCCAAAAACAATGTCTTTGAATTATTTTTAAACAAATAATGTACTTTTTATTGATGAGTTGATGTACGCTTTTTGAAGAAAATGTTTGTTTGTTTATTTTTAGGCTAACCTAAAACCAGATTAATAGGTATCTATGATCCATGATACCTTAGAAGTTATTTCTTATTTACAAGAAACTCTAGTACTAGAAGGTGAAGTTAGATCAGCACTCCAATCTTTAATGAGTCAGAAGGCTACAGGGATTGAAGGAGTATCTACAGAAATGGGGCAAGCAACAGAAGAAGAATCAGTAAAGGTTCTAACCAAACTATGCCAGCAAATATGGAGAAGAACACAGGGGCCAACAGACTGGAAAAGGGCAATCTACATCCCAATACCAGAGAGAGAGAGAGAGAGAGACTTAACAGAGTGTACAAACTATCATGCAATATCTTTAATTTCACATGCTAGCAAAATAATGCTTAGGATAATCCAGAACAAATTAGACCCCATCTAGAGAAATGCTAGGTGTTCTAGCTGGTTTTAGAAAAGGTCAAGGAACAAGTGACATTAATGTTGATGCACAGTGGATAATTGAGAAAGCCAAAGAATGGGCTGAAAATTTATATGATTTGAAGAGAAACCAGAATATGTTTGACTGGTTGTGAGATAGCAAAAACAAAAATCAAACAAAAAAACAGTGAAATATTTGGGACTCAATTATCCTATATCTGACAGGATGCAACAAAGACACATTTCAAAACAATTATAATAAATTATGGAAACAAATAATACAAGATCTTGATAGATGGAAAAACCTAAAACTTTCTTGGCCAGGACTTATTGTGACAATAAAAATGAATATATTATCCAGTATGAACTTCCTATTCCAAATGGCACCATTCCAGTCTCAGACAAAAGCTTGCAAGACTGTCAAAGAACATCCAATAGATCTATACGGAGTGGGAAAAAACAAAGTAAGATTCAACATTTTGCAAGATTCAAAAGAAAGAGGTAGAGTTGCATTTTCTAACCTTAAATTATATTATCAAGCAAGCTGTTTATTGCTGGTCTAGAAACCAAGAGACTGTGAGTTCTGGCATCCCTTAGGCATGAAAGTTGCTGTGTGACTTTGGGCCAGTTGCTCTCTCTCAGCCCATCTCACCTTACAGGGTTGTTGTGGAGCAAATAAGAGGAAGGAATATTAGGTATTGTATGTCCACTGCCTTGAGTTATATATAAAAAGGCAGGAAATAATAATAATAATAATAATAATAATAATAATAATAATAATAATAATACCACCACCACCACCACCACCACCCCGGGAAGGACTTGATAGGTGGATAAAAAGGCCAAATCCAGACTAAACATCTGGCTGACTGTGCGACCAATCATCATCATCATCATCATCATCATCATCGTCATCAATCTCTAATAGCAGAATGTCAATTATAGAAGGCTGGCATAGCCAATGGACTTCATAGGTATTTATGGTATAAAGAAACAAAAGAAGAAAAGAACTTGAAGGAACATATTATAAGAGAAAGTTTGTTAAAAATATAGAATCTTCTACAAACAAGGATAAGTCTGGTGATATCACCTTTGGTGTCACTGTTAATTTCTTCTATTTCAACAACAGCTACAGTAAGAAATATTTAGTCACATATGCTCTATGAAAGTCAAGGAGCAGAGTGAAAAGGTGGCACTATGATTAAATATAAAGAAGACCAAACCAATGATAACAGAGACAGCAAGCAGCCTTAGAATTAACAATGAAGATATTGAAGTTGTGAACAGCTTCTGTCTTTAGGACCAGCTATCATCTGTAAAGGAACCAGCAGTCAAGAAATACATCATGGACTAGCATGTGGTCCAGTAGGCATAAAGGCTGTGGACAAAATGCTGTGATGTGCTGTACCTCCTAAGATCAGGATCATGCAAGTAATGGTTTTCCCTGTGACTCTCCATAGAAGCAAACGCTGGATTTTGAAGAAAAAGGATAGAAAGAATATTGATGCTTTTGAACTTTGGTGTTGGCAAAACTCTTGGGAATGGATAGCCAAGAAAACAAATGGATCATAAAACAAATAATTCCAGAGTGCTCACTTGAGGCACAAGTGACCAGGTTCAAATTATCATATTTTGGATAATTATGCAAAAATATAGCTCTCAAGAGAAGTCTATGCTGGGAAATATTGAAGGAAAGAGGAAAAGAGAATGACCAGCAGTAAGTTGGATGAACTTGATTGCAGTGGTGATGTGTGTGCTGTTGGGAGATCTAAAGGGCAGGTTGGGGTTAGATGCATATCCTGGATCAATCAATGGATTATTTAGTTTTCATATGTTGCAAACTCATCTAATTTTGCATTTGTGAACCAATGCAGAAACTGAAACTTAGTAATCATTTGAAATTTGCACTTGAAATTGATTGAAATTTTGCAATCTAGTTTTCCCCAAGGAGAACTAAAAAGGTATATTAGGGAAAAATTTGTGTGAGTACAAATATTCATAGAAATAATGCATAAAGCCAATGTATTGGGGAAAAAATTCTGCATAAACTGTATATCAGGCAAAATTAAAAATAAAAGTACATACTTTGGAATGTAAATTATAACCCAAGTTCAGAAATAAAAACAAAATAGAAGAAAGAAAAAATAGAATAATCTGGAACTGAATATTTGTTAAGGAATAAAATGTCAATGGCTCTAATGCATTTGAGTTTTCTGGGTCATATACGTCTACTGCAGTTGCTACAAAACACTTAGCAATGTGTTTGGTAACTTCCATACTTTGATTTGATAGGAGATAGGCAAGATGTACTTCCTATTGCTCCTCCCAAGTTTTATATAATAGAGCTATGTAGCTTGGGCAGAATAATCGATAGAATGGGATGTTAAAGTGATATATTACCTATCAATTCTGCTTCTTCCAAATTTTTCTTCCAGTAGGTCTAAGGATAAAACACTGAATCTCACTAAAGTAAATGCATACTTTCATCAGTATACATATGAGGTTAAATATTCTGGTGAGTAGTAGATCTCTTCTGTCCATTCTAAGGAGAGGAGGAGTAATGTGCACCAATAATTGTTAGTGTAAAAATTTAAATAAAAGTTCTTAAGTGCAACAAGGTAAAGTTGACAGATTCAGACAGGTGAACATCTGAGAGAAACCACAATTGACAGATTCACCCAGGCATACTACATTGGTTGGCACTCTGCTTAGCTAGCAACGCCAACATGGTTTGTGATGGCAAACTGAACATATCCGAAGACTATTTAAGATGCATAGAGTGGGAAAAGGGGGTTGTTTTGAGGCCCACTTTTATGTTCCACTGGAATGTTCTGAGCTGGCTATTTCTGAAAGGATAAAACCTGGAACACCTAGAGTGTTCCTTGCTCAACATGGGAAAAAACCAACAATCATAAACCTTTCTGAGTTTTGCAGTCTGCCCACACAAACATCAGCAGAACCCAGATGAAAAGCAACACTGTATGGACTCATTTCAATAAAGTCCATTGAAATGGAAAAGTAGCCAAAAATATCATTCTTTGGCCACTGACTACCATGATTGAAAACAAGACCATCATGGCATTGAGACAATCAAACAGCACAGCCTGAAACAACCATGTTTTGTCTTGAATTCAGTATAAAACCAGTTAGTCTGAAGTTGGGACACAATCTCAGAACATGATGCTTTCTTTCAAATTCAGATATTTTGTACACTCCTAGTGATACATGTCCAATTTTGACTCATTCCCTCTTGTAACCAAGTCAGCCAATATAATTTTGGAAATATTTGTCTTAACAAAATTATTAAAATGAGGGACATCAAAGACCTTGGTTACAAAAACCCAGATAATCATGAGATGGTAGGAAATTGCTCCCATCTAGTGGTTACCTGGGTTTTTATAGCCCAGATATGATATGCCCATTACAGTCATACTTCGTACTACTGTATATGGTAGTGGAAGAATATACCAGATGCAGAACCCTGAACATGTATATGCTCAAATTATACATAGTGCCATGAAAAAAATCCCCCTTAATGATGCTCTTACTTTGATATATTAGCCCTTCAAAATCTCATCCAAAAATTTGAAAACTTTCAGATATCAAAATTCACTGTATTATATGAATGTAACAACTAATTGACTATGTGCAAACAAGTCTGTACAAATTCTAATATAAAGAAAAAATAGAGTTAGTCTGGATGACTGACAGCTGAAATTAAGGAGGAAATGACTGTGACTTTTGGTGCACCTGTTGTTTCCTTGCTTTGATCCCTCTTTATTTAATATGGGTCAACTTTTGAAAGTAACAAACCACTATGACTTATTACCAAAGAAGGAATCTCAAGATGTACATGTGGTTTGGAACCACTCTTTAGTTTGTAAATGGGAAAAGGTTTATTTCTGAAATGTTACTGGAAAGAAAAAAAAAAATTCTAAGAAGGATTAACTATATCATGCCTTTCATTATTACACAATGCTTATAAAAAGCAAAGAACGTCATGAAGCAAGTGGGAATGTCTGTTATGATTCTTCAGCAGTAAATGCTACATTGTGTTAATGTTATTTTAGATTCAGCAAAAAATGTAGGGTAATCTTGAACATACCAGTCCATCCACATAAGACAAAGATGAGGTTAAAATGTTTTAGGGATCATAACACATACAATGAGTCTTTGGCAGATCATGTTAGTAGCCCCAAAGCTCTCATTAAAACAACAACAACAACAACAGCTTAAAACTCAGTTGGACCTGGGAGGCCAATATACAGAATGTTTTTGTAAAGCTAAATAGGTTAAATGAACTGAGAACTCCAGGAAGAATTAGTAGGAACATCTGATTGCAAGGTCCCCAAAATTCCTCAGTGATCTCATTGACACTTTCATTTTCCAGAAGGTTGAAGAAGAGACAAGGGAATTGGTCTCCTAGATTTGATTCAACCAACAAGGAAAGGCAGACTGAAGAAGTAAAAGTGGTAGGATGAACTGACCACATCATTCTGAGGTTGAAGATACTATAGAAAGTGCAGTATAGTTGTACACATACAATTTTCAACAAATTTAGAGAAGTACTAGATGGGATCTCATGAACAGAAATCTTCAAGTCAAAGATGATGTTGGAGGGTTTAGGAACTTCTCAAAAATAAAGTACTGGAAATGCAACTATATACTCAATTTCATTTAGGAAAAAATTGGAGTCAAAATTATTTTCTGTTCCCCTCTAACATTCTTCTATTTGTATTGGCATCTTTAGTTAAGAGTCCCACATTTATAACAGGATCTATCTTCCCCTTGTTCGACCTCCCTTAGACTGGAAAAAGATTGTCTTTCCCTGTATAGCTCCTTTTTCAGTCATTCCCTTTTAATTCCCTTTTCTAACCTCTCTGTGTTCTCTTCTAGCTTCCTCAGCTCTTCTGGTGTAAAGTAATCTTCAGCTAGGTACACTGCCTTAATCCCTCCATCTGAGTGATGCTCTTGTACCCAAAATGGAAAAGGACCCGGCAGGACCTGTAGGAATTGTTCCAAAACAATTTCCTCCATAATTTCCTCCACACCGTGTCCCTCTAGCTGTAGCCATTTTCTAGCTAGGTCTGCCAGTCTTGCCCAAAGTTCCTGTAGGAACCCCTTCCTGTTCCTCGTACTTATATTCCCAGAATCTCTGCCTGTAAGTGTATTTTGTAACTTCATAACAGTGAAGGATCACCTCCTACTTTCTTGTTATCTACCACCTCCTGAGCAGGAAGAGCCGTATATGCCCCTAAAGTTTTTCCTGTCAAACATGGGCCTAACCCAGCCACCCAATCCTTCCCTTGCCATTTATATGACACTGCCACATGTTCAAACATAGTGAATAATGCCTCTGTGTCCTCATCCTCACGTAATTTATGGATTTTTATATCCCTATCCCAGGGACTTACACCCCCTCCTACATTAGGAGTAGAGCTAGCCAAACCTGGAGACTCTTCTCCAGTGGCTTCTATGTTCTTGAGAAGGGAAATTAGCTCTCTAAACTCCACTCTTCAAGCTTCTCCCTCCTCCCTTTCTTTTTCTAAGTGATCTCTACATTCAACTTCACACCATTTCCTTTCTTCTTCTTCTCTTCTTAAGAGATGTGCACACACTTCCTGTTGTTGTTGTGAAGCATTTCCTTCATAATACTGGCCCATGGTTCAGCTGGGTCAGGCTTGATTTCATTTTCATCTTCTGCTTTATAGCCTTCCATTTGCTCCTTAGCAGCCATCTTTGCCTTTTCTTGCTCCATCTTCTGGTGCCTGGTGTAAGCTCAAGTCTGAGGACATGCTTGGGACACCAGGGTATTAATAAGTAGGTATCAAACACTGATTCCTGCTTGGCCTCCTTATCACACACCTATTGGCACGTCCTGGTCATCCTCTGCCGTTTTGGATCCCACCACTACCACCACTTGTGGGGTTCTTTGTTTTCCAAGGACTGGACACACCACAGCATGATGGATAACTGTACACAATGCTTGATTGTGGCACGCATCTTCCCCAACAATTGGAGACTGTTGCTCTGGGTTAACTCCACCCTTCTAGGCCTTGCAAGTTGATGTAGCCAGATAAATACGTCTTTAGTACTCACTCCTTAAAACAAACCAAAGTCTCTGTAAAGTAGCATACAACCTTTGCCTCCCTCCAAAAATTCTTGCACTGGTTGGGATGAGGTGCTGGCTCAGAGTGTTGTTCCTTTTCTGGTTGCTGCTGAGCTCCAGGCCAAGCTCCAAGCTCTGCTTTTAAGCAGTATTACTTTTCAGCACTCCAACTGAGCTTCCAAGCGAAGCTCCAGGCAGGAATCTCACCAGGACATGCTGCTTACCATACCTTGTGGTCCTGGCAGTTGACTGATAGCCCTCTTGCCTGCATGTAATAGTTGTATATTTCCAGATGTCACCCCCTGCTTCCTTGTCTGCTTACTATTTTCTTATCTCCTAAACACCCACACTTTTGTAGGCTAAGGGCTGGGTGGGGTGAGGGTGCCAATGGACGTCAGAACATTCCTAAAAACACCAGGTATGTCAGTATGGGTGCTTATGAGTAAACTGTGAGTAGGTGGGATGAATGAATGAATGAGCCCATCTCCTCTCAAGTTTCTGGGGCTGTAAACATTTATGGCCCTTTGAGAAAAAGCATGAGCTGAGCTAAGCTTTGGGGAAGTGGGGGTGGGAAGTGTTTCTGCCTGGCTGCAGCTGCTTTTCCCAAGCACAGACAGCAACCCCAGCTCCATTCCCTCATAGGGCAATGTAGGAAACAGTTGTGAATGCATGAGAAATTTTTGATTTATCTAAGAGTTAAAAGGAACATGTACAGTAAATGAAAGATGGGTGCATTCTCCAAAGAGTTATACCAGCATGTAGCTAAGATCTGCAGAAAAAAGTTAGAAAGGCATGCCCAACAGAACCCTGGATTTGCAAGTGAAGCAAAAAGCAGCACAGACCTTTTTTTTTGCTATGTCAGTAGAAAAAGGAAGAAAAAAGGGAAATACTATAAGCCCCATGCTAGAAATATATGGTAGTCCTTTGGGTTTGAAGAAGACACCCTGTTGTGCAGTTCATCTGCAGGCACAGAGGTGCTCTGCAGTCCCAGTTTGGAAGCACAGAGTCTAGCATAATGGGGACCCTAGAAGTCCATTGTTGTAGCAACTGTGGGTATTATTCTGTGATGCCGCTCACAGTTTTCTATCAGTTTTTGGTGGCGCCTGTCTTCAAAGCCAATGGAGGCTTCATAGCACAAGGCTTGCCAGTGGGTTCTATCAGCAGCTGCAGCTTCTAGTTCCCTTAGCTGGATGTCACAGTGGCATAGGGTTTCTTTTGCAGCATCGTTGTAGCACTTGTGTGGTCAACCTCGAGGTCTCTTCCCAGACTCCAGTACACTATAGAGCAACTGGTGAGGCATACAGTGGTTCTCCATTCTGATGACATATTCCACCCACCACATCTGGGCTCTAATAATCAGGGACTCAATGATGGTGGATTCCGCGTGATCCAAGACCTCCAGGTTGGAGATTCAGTCTTACCAATGAATGCTGATGATGGAGCGGAGAGCATGCATGTGAAATTTCTCCAGTTGTTTGATGTGCCTTTGGTATGGAGTCCAGGACTCACATCCATATAGGAGAGAAGGGATAACCACAGCTCTGTAGACTATCAGATATGGATGTTGTGTTGAGCACTCTAGTACACAGCCACCACAGTGCCTGGCTGGCCTTGCTGATCCTGGAGTCAATTTCTTTGTCCAGATACCCATCGCTGGAGGTGATGCTTCCCAAGTATTTGAAGCTATTTACATTTGTCAGCTGGGTGTTGTCAACAGTGATTTTTGGTTCTACAAGGTTGGTATTTGGCACAGGCTGGTAAAGTACTTCAGTCTTGTTCAGGCTGATAGGCTGAAGAGCATTGAAGGGTCTGAGAATTTGTTCAGCATCAACTGTAGATCACTGTCAGGAGTGCACAGTCATCAGTAAAGAGGGTTTCTTGAATGACTATATGGAGGCACTTCATCTGTACATTCAAGCGGCAAAGGTCAAAGAGAGAGCTGTCTAATCGGTACCTGATGTACACTCCCTCCTTCAGACCCTGGACAGCATATGACAACATGCAAGTGAAGAACAGATTGAACAGGACCAGGAGCACACAACTGGGAGCACACAATCCTGTTTTACCCCATTGGAAATGGCAAATGCAGCTGATGTATCACCATCGTAAAGAACCTGTCCTGTCATTCCATTGTGGAGTAGCTGAATCAACTTCATGAATTTCCTTGGGCATCCATAACATCTCAAGATAATCCAAATAGCCTCCCTGTTTAGTATCAAATGCCTTTGTCAGGTCAATGAAGACAGAGTAAAGAAGCTTTTCCTGCTCAATGCACTTCTCCTGGACATCCCTCATGGCAAATATCATGTGTGCTGTACTCCGTTCTGGCTGAAAACCACACTGTGCCTCTGGGATGTTCCTTTCCAAGACAGTGACAAGTCTGTTCACAAGAATGCAGGCAAAGATTTCGCCTGCAATGGATAGCAGTGAGATACCCCTGTAGTTTCCCCAGTCTGATTTGCTTTCCTTATTTTTGTAGAGAGCCACAATGAGGGCATTGCAGAAATCATCAGGCATCTCCTCTGTGGACCAAATGTCTTCCAAGATGGAACGCCTGTAAGGCATTTGAGTCTATGCTTTGTGTATCTCAGCAGGAATGCCATCCTGTCCTGTTGCTTTATTTGAGTTCATTTGAGTTCTTGATCTCCTCAGTAAAGAGAGACAGGCCTAAGGCATACAAGACTGGCAACTGAGGAATCTGCTATAAGACATCATGATCAACTATAGACAGCCTATTTAGTAGATTGGAAGTGTTCAGCCCAGCAGTTTTTCAGTCCTTCCTGGTCTTTGATCAGGCTTGACCCATCAGATGACAGCAAGATAGTGGCAGGTGAAGAGGAAAATGCATTGCTTCTTCATTCCTACTTTGCTTTGATCTTCTCCTCACAGGGGAACTGTGTTCAGATGGACCTAAGTAAACAGTTGGAAAAAGGAGGGAGTAGCAACCCAAAATATGTAAAGAGATAGCTAGGCAGTACTTGACTACCATGAATAAATTTAAGTCCCCAACACCTGACCAATTCTATTTCAAAGTCTTGAAGAAGTTTGCTGATTTTCTGTCAGAACCTATTTCTGTGATCTTGGAATAATCACAGAAGAAGGCATAATGCTAAAGGATTAGAGAAAGGCAAATGTTCTTATCTTCAAAAAGGGGGGGAAAGAGATCCCAGGTAACTGTTCAGCTCGATGTTGATACCAAGCCAATTTTGAAACAGATGATTAAGCATCAGTTTGTGGGCATTTAGAAAAGAATACACTGTTTGGCAATGCCAGGATGGGTTTTTGATGAAAAAGGCATGCCAAACAACCTGATGATCTCTTATTTTGATAGTGACCACCTTAGCTAACCAGTAGTCATACTCAACATACTCCTGTGCTGGGATTTGTACATCAGTGACTCCACATTAACCTGCAAGGACATTTTGAGTGGTTCTGTTCAAAATCCTGTAGATTGGCTTGTAGTCAATCTACATATGACTTAGAAAGTATGATTATCAAATTGGCAGATAACAGAAAGATGGGAGGGTAGCAAATATCTTAAGAGGACAGTATCAAGATTTAGAAGGATTTTGACAGGCTGGAACATTGCACAAAAACAGCAATATGAATTTCAGCAGGTATAAATATCAAATCTCACATTTGCGTAGGAAAAATTAAGGATCTGAGGGAACCATAGGTTTTTTTTTTTACTATATGTGAGGAAAGGATCTGGATGTCTTGGCAGGTCAGAAACTGAACATAAACCAACAGTGTGGTGCAGCTGCAAAAAAAAAAGCAAATGAAATCTTAGGCTACTTCACCAAAAGTGTAGTATCAAGATAAAAGTGGTAAGAACTATTCAGAAGTGGAAAAGACCACTTCAGGAAGTGATGGACCATCCTTTGTTACAGATGTTTTAGTGAGGCTGGGTAGCCCATCTGTCAAGGATGTGATAGTCACAAGTGTCTGGTCCAAACCACAATGATGCAAAAATGCTGAAAAGAGTTGAGATATCATGAGCAAAACCTGGCTTTCTATACTTGTGTCACAACATTGAGCAAGTACATAAGTCCCCTGCACTCTCTGCCCCAATGGGTGACTATGGCTGCAAGTAATGGATTCCTGCACTGGGTAGCGGGGTTGTGTAGATGATCTCTGATTTCTAACCCTTATACATATGGGAGTCAAAGGGAACAAATGACAAAATAAACACTGCTGTGTTGTGATGCATAATTGATGTCCTTTCTATGTTTGTATTGTGACATTGCATGCATGTACATAAGGACCGGAGTTTGCTTTGCAACATTTGTTTCATTCTCTGAATAGGCACAGGAGAATGAACAAGATTAACTAACATTTATATTATGATAAGGGTTATTGAGTATTGGGGGCAGAAGGTTAGGGTTTGCAGCAGAGCAGACACAGGATGGACCTACTTATTTGTTACAGTACTGAGTCCGGAAAAAAAGGATAAAATAAAACACCAGCAAGAAGCTACAAATGAGCAAAAGGGGGGAAGTGTCTCAGAAGAAAGGAAGGGAAAAAAAAGTAACCAAGACCTTATTGTTATAGATGAACCTGAAGTGATTCCATGGAGATCAAACACAATACACAAAGTGCTAGAATGACTCAATGAGCAATGTTGATTTGTAATAATAAAATCTTTTTTTAAAAAAGAAATATATAGCAATAATATACTGTCTCTTTAAGACACTATATGCATGTTTCTGTGTTAATGAGAACTGTTGAGATTTGTTGCAAGACTAGATAACTGATTCTACAAAAAGCAGCAAATCCTGAAGTGTGTTTCATGCAGCAGTGACAATAATCTTTAACATTTCACATGGTTTAAAACATTACTTCTTTTAAAATCTAAGAACTACTGCTTGTCAGAAAAAATGGCACAATATTGAAGCAGTATAAGATTCAGACACCCTGCTATTCTGATTATATGTGAGGTAGAAAATTTAATTCAAATTAAGCAGAGAGAAGTGATCATAAACAAAAGATTCTTTTATCTCATGTTAATTATTTGGAATAATACCATCCCCTAATGACAAAAAGCAGCTGCAGTCTTGCACTTTTGGGTAGAACTCTCTCCTGGATAGTCCATTTTGACTCTTAAATGTCTGAATGCTCCTGGACACGTCTTGAGTACCCATTTCAGTACTATTGCTGGCTTTGTATTATTGCTTGTATCCAGCAGAGTTCCAGAAGCTTACCTAGTTCTTCCTTTAGGGAAGATGTGTGAGGCATGTTTGCAACGTTTTGTATAGGAACCTGTTGCACATCATGCACACATTTTTGTATTTTCAGTAGTACTGAAATCTCCTCTCTTCTACTGGTACTGAAATCTGCAATCTGACAAATGGAATTCAGTCTATGCCAAGTCCCATCATTCCAGACTCTGAGTATTTTTAAATAGAATATGATACAAATAATTAAATTATGTTGCTGCAAATGATTTAACAAACAATCATCATGGCTCCATTTTGAAAAAAAAAACATATAGAAGTTGTTGTATATGTATATGTAAAAAGTATAACCTGTCCTTTCAGTATTTACACTTCAGACAGTTGGCTTTTACCTTCTGCTTTCTTTTTTATAACTTTCCATTTTGGCCTGAAAAGATTAGCAAGATATTTGGCCAATCACTCTTGGCTGATAATTTTGTTATGTAGTATATGCGGCATCTAAGGAATGAGTGGAGAGGAGACAGTCCCACTTTTTTCAAAGAAGGCTTCTATAAAAAAAAAAGGATCCAAAAGGTCTATACAGTTGTAGGCATGAGGCTGACATTTCCACAAAGGTCAGTCTGTTTTACTTTCTGGTTTGTAGCCAATACTGTACTAGGCAATCATTAAAGAAATTGAATTTATACAGGTAGTCCTCGACTTATGGCCATTCATTTATTGATTGTGTGAAGTTATGACAGCACTGAAAAAAGTGACTTAGGACTGATCTTTGCACTTACAACCGTCGCAGCATCCCCGCGGTCACATGATCAAACTGGCATGTATTTACAATGGTTGCAGCACCCCGGGGTCACGTGATCACCATTTGTGATCTTCCCAGTTGGCTTCCAACAAGCAAAATCAACAGGGAACTACATGATTTGCTTAATGACCACTGCAAAAAAGGTCGTAAAATTGGGCACAACTCTCTTAACAACTGCACTGCTTAGTGATGGAAGTTCCAGTCCCAATTGTGGTTGTACGTTGAGGACTACCTGTAGATCAATTTTAGGTAGGATTTAGGCCTGATTCTGCTGTGAGACTCTCCTTTATTGCATATAGAGTGATCTAGGTTGATTCATGCTGTGTCTTTTTAGATAAATTCTTGCACTGGGTTATAGTGATTACGTTCATACATGGACAGCCATTTCTGGAAATGGTTCTCTAGGATTTTTACTCAACTCCATGGCATTATTGAGGTCTTACATTCTGCTTCACATCATTACTGATTTACTAGAAATGGTCCCTCAGAATGATGAAGTGAGATATTTTCTTTTTATGCAATTTTCATCATAAATAGAGTGCATTAAAATTAGATGACAATAGTTAAAACTAAAACCACAGCTAGCAAAGAATAAAATGTACAAAAAGCTTGGTAATTTTTTTTAAAAAAAAAACCTTCACAACTCAGCTAAAGATGAAAGTGAAACACAGACTTCACAATAATGGCAAATCAGTGTTTGTCCCTGGTAATGGATAGGATGATAGTAAGTAAACTGAGATGCAATCAAAGATGAAGATCCAGTTACTGAGAATCTGTCCATATGATGGAAATTCACCTGTTCTAGATTACATAGTGCTTTCCTTAAAGAAGGAATAAGGAATCAAGGTAGCAGGCTAGATCTCTCTTCTAATTTGGCCTGTCTGTCAGTCTCTTTTGCTTAGTCTCATTCTCTCTTCTTAGCCCTACCCCACTTGCTGTGCCATATTGTGTGTGTATGCGTGTGAAAGAGAGACATGCGGATCAGTTTTTTGTCAGTATTTGCTTCAGGCTGTTCTGCTGCTTTTTATGTGTTCTAATGTGGCCTTTGATGTGTTCTGATGTATTATCTTATGTTGTAAACTGTCCACAGAATTTTTCAGGGGACAGCAAACTATAATCACATGTCATGATATGATAGCTAACGACCCTGGGGTTTGAGATTGATTCTCATGAGAAGGAACAGGGCTCATTCTATATTTTTGCTTTTCAGCATCACAGTTGTATTGCTGCACCAATGTACATGCAGCAAATATAATAGATATATGGCTGACATTGTCCAGCAAAACCCTGTATAGAACTATAAATATCCTCTAATAACTGCTGCAAAGCTAACAAGACATTAATACTCCCCATATAGAGAGATGTGACATTATTAAGAATTTGCAATGTGGAACTAAGCTTAAATAATCAAGGCTCTTTGATGCAAAGCATTACAATAATTAACAAACGTAAAAGCTTCAGATCCAAACCTGTGAAAAAGCCAGCCAAATTGTGATACCACATACCTAATAAGCAGTTACGGTCATTTCCTAATTAGTGACTTAGCATCTTCTGAAGTCATCCAACCATTGTTATGCTACCATAACTCTAATGAGGACAGGCTTTATATTACTTGAACAACTGTTGGATGATGCTGTGAAGATGCTGTAAGTCACGAGTGCAGAAATGACCTACATGGATGGATTTTTAGGTATGCATAAAGGAGAGTCCTGAAAGGTCAGGCCGAAAGACCCATATATTCTTGCATGTTGTGTCATACAGGCCAATAAGGTGCATTCAGGAAGCTCACAAATAGAACATGAGAGCAGAAGCCAACTTTCACAGTTGTTCCCCACACTTGGTATGCATGTGGGTGTGTGTACACAAACATATACACACATACATACATATATACACTTACTCCGCTGCAATCCACAAACTTTCAGCAATTAATAGCAACAATATAATCAACAATAGAAGTTCAAGCATCCATGGTAAATAAAAATAAAATTAAATGATATCATAAAATAGTATTTAAACAAAAGTATTCCACAATATTTCACAACAACAACAGCAGCCTAATTACCATTGGTGTCAATTCATTTTTTGTTAGCTCTCTGAAATAATTCTGGTTTTAGTAACTCTTGGAAAGTTAACAAAATACAGGCTGGTCTCATTTCTAGAGAAAGGCTATTCCATACTGTAGGATATGTTGCCTGTGATTCTAGCAACCACCAGAACCGAACCACATTTCCATCAATTTCTGAGTTTTCCTTTCAAAAAGATGTAATAGCAGACCTGTGGCCAAGACCTTGATGGGAAAAAAGTCGAGAGGTTTTAACCCTTTGCTGTGAGCCTGCCCCAGATAGAATGTCTTCCCGCCTATAATTTGCATTTTTAAACCCATTATGTCACATTTAGGTTGACCTTAACTTGCATGTATCAAGGTAACAAAACCCCTTTTTACCCCCGGCATCATCAATTGGGACATTTCATCAGTAATTTACTGTATCCTGTGGCTTTTTTTTTTTTTTTAATGCTGTGGTTAATAAATTCTCAGAAAGTGGAAAGTGTGAGACCTGATGATGTCATTTTAACTCATCTCTACCTTCTGAGCACAGTAGTAATGGAGATGTGTACATATATATATATGTAAGAGAACCTTCAGCATTTTAAGTCACATCCAAAAAATTCAAGTAAGTACTAATGTATACACCTTGCATCTTTTATATATATGTATGACTAGACTAGACTATTTGTTTTATGTATCTTCTTCGATCATTCTAATTTTTTGTGTCTCTTGAAAGATCTAAGGCTGTAGCTGAGACTTTCCAGTGCTGACTACCATTCTCTTGGAACTATGGATCCATGGAAGAATTGGACAAGATGCTTTCTCCTTTGGGCATTCTGCTGCTACTGCCTCTTCTTCCTCACTATTGCAAATCCTTTGCTCTCGAAGCAAGCAGACACTCTACATAATCACTCCTGCAGCCTCAGCAAACACCACTTCCAGAGAATCACCATCAAGAACCTGACCTATAGCTTAGCCAAACAGGTAAAAGTAGGCTTTGCACGATGCGAGAGTACTGGCTGTATGACTTTTCTCTTGTGTATTTTCTAGTTTGCATCCATTTCTTTCTTTCTTTCTTTCTTTCTTTCTTTCTTTCTTTCTTTCTTTCTTTCTTTCTTTCTTTCTTTCTTTCTTTCTTTCTTTCTCTCTCTCTCTCTCTCTCTCTCTCTTTCTTTCTGAAAAGACACTTGCCTAGGCTATTTTGTAGCAGCTGGATATGTCCTGGTGAGTTCTGGTTCCCCAAATTGAATATATAAAATGTATAATTTGGGAAACCATAACTCAGTAGGGCATATCCAGATGTCTATGCAGAGCAATCTGGTAGCAGTCAGGTACATGTCCCTTTCCTTATTGGCTACATTGTCAGCCATACAGTATAATTTGCTCCCTGTTATCTTCTGTCTATAAATCTTGCAAATTTCAAATTTGTTAAATATTTACAATGTATTGTGACTTCCATGCCAGACCACCAGAAAACTCCTCAGATCTTATTTTGGTGGGTTTTACCCTTCTTGCCAGGGTTTCCACATTGTGCCAAACCCTCGTATTGGTTTGTCTGGTTTCAGCTTAGCACAATTTGTGATACTATCGTGGCTTGTAAATAATGGTTTATCACTTAGAAAATTATGTGGAAATCAGCCACCGTATATGATTTTTAAAATCCAAAATGCAGTGTGTGAATCTATTGGCTATCTCACATGAAAATGTTCTTTGTCCCCTTTTTCTTGGTTTCTACAATTCTGTGGTGAAATTAAAAAGCTACTGCAGTTCGAATAAATTGGTGGCCACAAAGCAGCGCTTTTTCAATGTTAAAGGCTCATTTTTCTGCCCTACAGTTTTCATGTTTCTCTTTTCAGGCAAGACTTCATGATGAGGACACAGATAACAGGTTTGTGGGACAGCATCTATACACCAACATCACGGTGAGTCTCTACTTTACACAAGCATTAACTAATTTTAAAAAATGATCTATGTAAGCTTAGGTGTCTGCAGCAAACAGAGGTGTCTGTGGCTGGATCAAAAAAAGCGAGATAGTCTTTTTTTATATGCGTTGCATGTGCAACTCTTCTTAAAAAGCGAAGGGTCTTCAGGTGCAGAGTTATGACCATCTTGGCTTCCATGACCCACTGCTGCAGATTACAGCAAATTGAATGTATGTCAAAATGATGAGACGCACACAGTGACATCAATCCAATCCTTACATATTTGCATCTTGACATTGGGTGCTAGTATGTTGTGGTTTTTGTTCAGGACATCATGATGCATGTTTTGTCACTTGCTCCTTTTTGCCCCTCCTGCAGTTGCCCATGTAAGTAAGTGCGTACTCCTGCATTGTTCAATCTCCATTGTTTACCTGTTTTCTTTTGCAGAGAAATGAACATTGCTACTTAATGAAAAGAGTAACAGATATTGTAGTCACACGTGTCCTCTATAAACCGAAGAAGCAATATACTGGTCTCCAGGAAGTGGCATATTTCTTTGTGCATCTGAATGCAAAACTGCGTGGCTGTGTAAGTATCATAAGAATCCTGTACTGGACTGAATGTCCCACTCTCTCCTGCCAGAAGCCAGACCATCTCATTGGGGATGATGGTGGGAGGAATATTTCAGCACATGTAAAGGAAATGCCAGTTTTGAAAAAACTTTTAATAGTTTTTGTCTGTTCCCCATCCCTTGTTCTCAGCTTTCTTGAAATTTTCCAGTTCATTTCTATTTCTCTTTCCTGGATGGTTTCAAATTGCAAATAGAGGTGGCCCCTGTTTATCTATCTCTATCTCTATCTCTATCTCTATCTCTATCTCTATCTCTATCTCTATCTCTATCTCTATCTCTATCTCTATCTCTATCTCTATCGTCTGTCTGTCTGTCTGTCTGTCTGTCCGTCCGTCCGTCCATCCATCCATCCATCCATCCATCCATCCATCCATCTATCTATCTATCTATCTATCTATCTATCTATCTATCTATCTATCTATCTATCTATCTATCTATCATACCACACATCTGGTGCTAATAACACTAACAGAGGAAACCTCAAATCAAAACATCCAAGATTTCTGAAGTTCAATGCAAGTTAAAAGAGAGAGGTGTGAAATGCAAACCACATTGTTATATTTTCTTCTTCCTTTTTCAGAAACCACTGGGAGATAAAACATACATAGAAGGAAATTTGAAAATAATGAAAGACAAATTGGAACAGGTATGTTGATTTAAGAATATATTGATGAGAGCAATGGAGTTATCCTCCCTACTTTCCTCACTATGGAAGGTTGAATTAAATGTCTGGAAAGGCTCTGTCCAGCTTTCAGGGGCTGTAGGTATATTATTGGAAAAAAGGTGAGGGCTTAAGGGATTAAGTTTAAAAGCAACCCATGTTAAACCAAGATAGTGCAACAGGAAAAGTGCTTTACAGTGCTATTGGCTAAATTGACTGGAGATATTGGGAGTTTTTGTCCAAGAGGGTTCAGATTGGAGGAGGTTGACATGTGGCATCTTATAGTTGCATCCACATTATTTGTATTTCTTCCTTTTATCTTCCCTCACTCTCCATTTCTTCAATTGTTTTCAACATCTCCTTTTTTGATTTTCAGTTTTCTTTTGAGTATGTTACTTTACCAAGCTCTTTGTACTGTTGTATATTTGCATATTTTCTTTATGATGGCAAAATGATAAAAATATCAGAGCAAAGTAATCTTGGTGGTGGCAGATGCAACAGCTATTTCTTTGCAAAAGAAAGTTTTCTTGTATTAGGAATGTTTTTGTTTTAATATGATACAATTAGACATGCAGTACAGATATCAATCAGAGGAGCTATGATCTTTTTTCAACAGAGAATTACCTCTCCAATTTATTGATTAAACCATGTTTCAGGTTTTCACATCTATTAAGTATGGTTACGATCTACTGTAGCTATGGAAATGCATTATGACACTTTGAAGTCCAAATATATTTAAGATAGCACATGCTTTCTTTAATTATTTTAGTCTTTAGGTTGCCACTCAGTGGCCACAGGATATCTTAAATTTGCTAATCTTTTTACCATTTTTGATTACATTTTATTTGATGTCGCATATGTGAGATGTCAGATTTATTTTAAATTTACTACTGAGGGTCATAGAGGCAGTTTGATCAGAGTGATTCAGCAAGGTCATGATTACCCTGAATAGCTTTGATAATTGACTGTATCCCTTATATCTTCTATCACACAGGACCACACAGTTGATCCTAGAACAAAAGACAACCCCCCCCAAAACCTTTTCATATGTTAAAAACAAACCAGCAGTCTTTTGCTATACTAAATTATATTAGGTACAGTCTTTTATGAAAAATCACCCCCATTATCAAATAAAATTCTAGGCAAAGCAGTATATTCTTTGTTCTATTGAAGATCTTGCTTTTGCTTTGATTCTACAGTTGGGAGAGAATGGAATGAACAAAGTGCTTGGTGAACTTGATTTGCTGTTTGACTATTTGGAGAATGCATGCACTTCAAAGAAAGCAAGTGATGGCCACCAGAGCAACACGAAGAACTGAATGGATCATCAAAATTATGATATCTTCTTCATATACTGGAGAAAAAACAATACATATTATGGGTCAATGTTAAGGGCAATTTGCAGAAATCTTTGTTCATATGATACAAACGGTTTACAAATATGTTGAATGCTGCACAATTTATGAAGATTTCAGATGTATCTCAAATTACTTACTCCTTTCCAGAGTGAGAATAATTATATTATCTTATTTTGGAAAAACATTTTGACAGATATTTTAATGACAGGCAAAATTTATATGAGAGAAAAATAATGCTTTTCTGGATTAATAGTAGACTTTAATCATCTTAGAAATCAATGATCTGAGGACAGAGTAATTTTGCTAATGTAGACTAATTTTACTTGAAAGAAAGGGCTAGTGCAGAGATGTAGTGGCCCTCCTGGATCTATTGATGCAATTTGTCACATGTCAAGGAATTTTAATTGTAATGCAAAGGGGAATTTAATATTGATTAAGCCGAGGAAAGACTAACTAAGAAGGTCTAAGCAATGGGGCTGCTGCTAAGCTGGTGGCTAGTTTGGACTCAAACAGCAATGCAATCAGTAGCACCTTCAGTCAGGTGTCCTTATACAAAAAGTTTATTGTATAATTATTGTGAGGTCATAAAACTCCTCTTGAGCTACCACCATCATAGGAATAGGATGTGTAATATACAAAACAGTAATAGAAAATTGTGGTCATCTAGAAGTCACTGGTTTAAACTCTTATCAGCCCTTGTCCACACTGTAAGTGGATCAGGGATGATGAGGGTTGTAATCCAATAAAACCTAAATCTACCTTTCTGCTATACACACCTTTCAAAGTTATTAAGATGGCAATTATTTGTCCATCTCATCTGAGAGATGTGGTTCTAACACATCTGGAGGATTCTAGTTGGAGGAAGCGATCGAGCCCCCAATTCCGGTGCAGACAAAGTACATGGAATTGTCTACTCATGTTGGATATTTATAAGAAATGGGCACCCCTTTTTACTCTGAGATTCTTATTTTTAGAAGCACCATTCCAAGGAAATGAGTTTAGAAAATAATATTCTTATGCTTGGCCCCTCCCACCAAAATTATTAGTTGTTGCTAGAACAAGATTGTCTTCCTCACTCTGGCATCCTCCAAATGTGCTGGACCACAAATGCCCTCATCATGAGCCAGTTCACCTGATGATTTTCTGGCTGGAGATGACAGGAATTGAGGTCCAGTGCATCCGGTGGCTCCCTTGAAGGCATCATTGAATAAATAACAATTTGGCAAATTGTAACAATGGAATTTCTGATAACATTATGTTAAGTTATGCAATTTTATATATAAAAAAGTATCTGAATCATTTTCTTAGAATTTCTCCAGAGAGTCACTATATATTATTATTTCCAATAGCATTTTAATGAATATTATTACTGGATGATAACTAATAATTTATTGTTATATTTTATATAATTTATATGGTTTATTTATAAGAATATTTTAGGATACACTTATAAATTTATTTATAGCAATATAATAGGATGTAATCATATAAGTTTAGTGAGTGTTTTCTTGTAGTAATAACACACTTTTGATATGATTTATTTGTTTATTATCAAAATAAACATCATTTGAAAATAAAGATTCACACATGTGAACACTCTTTAATAAAACTGAACATTGGATTTGTTTAACTTTTGAAAATTACCAATAAAATGGCAATAGTTTAATTATATTATATCTTGACTTCATTATATGTGGCATCTACGTGACTTGTCAGTTTTGGAGATATTAACGGTGGGTGGCAGGAATAGGGAGGAAGAAGGAATTCCTTGCAATGGTTATTTCATTATTCTGTCCAGTGCCTTCCCCTTAGGAACACTCCACATTGCAATCCTTCATTCCGAGTCTCACCTGTATTGCTTACTACCAGTTTCTGGGAGTAAACTACGGGGGATAAACTACTATTGCTGGCATGATATGCATGTAAAAACCAGTGGTACCTGGTTGACCACTGACTGTGGGGATCGGGAGGAAATGTCAAATAGCCTTTCGCTCTCATTGAGCAGGAATCATATTATTACTCAACAACAATGGTCTTCTCTGGTCTCCCAGCCTTGTCCTTCTCCCCACAAAAGCTCAGTAGTTGAGCTGCAAGAGCAGGAGTCTCTCCAATGCTTAATCAATGTAAGATGAGCTGTGCTGCTGGATCAGATCAACGATCTGTCTATCTACTTCAGCATCCTGTGCCCCACAGGCCAAAGAAAACAGTTAAGTTGGTATAAAAGAGGGCTAGTCTAAGAGGGAAAAACTCTCTGTCCAAAGTATTTTCCAAGACTGAGCTGATCAGGCACCTGCCCAATCCAAGAGACCATTGGGAATTGATTACAAGTGAATTATGTGCTGGCCCTGGCCCCAGCAATAAAATTGCTTGTGGGGTCAAAGAAGCAAAAGAGGACCTTTCCCTTCACTGAGAAATGGGAAATCTTCATTAGTACTATTGAGGGAGAGTGGGAGAGACATTTTGCATCTACAAACAATCTGGGCAGTTCTAAGTAGCTGTAGTGTAATCTGAAGGGCACAGCTTGCAATGGTTTGCTTGTGCAGTTTCCCAGTAATTCTGAATTTATTTTGCTGCTTTTTCATCCAAGCAGTTTAAGAATATGGATCAGAAGTGGCTCCCAGCAGTAGATATGTATTTTCAATTCTTGTGCTGGATTGAAACAAATGAATAGTAGAAGATAACTTTTCCTCTGCCGAATACTTCTCCACAGCTAAACATTCCTTGTCATACCTCCCTTCTGATGTAATCATTAATAGTTCAAAATTTAGAAGTCAGTGATTACTTGAAATCATTGAATCCTGCCTCATGCACAGCTTTTGCTCTGTACAAGAAAACTCACCAAGATCTATTTCATGGTGTAGAAAAATGAGATTTCAGGGGATGATTGGATTTGGATACATTTGCATATTTTTCCCTACATAATGTGGTGATTTTCATACTAGGATTTCTCATGTGAGTATATTGTAGAAATGATTTGGATGAGGAAGTTTCTAAAAGGTCTGTAGAATTGCATCTTTGGAAATCTGATGGGACATTCATAGAACATGGCCTGTGATCAAAAGAACATCTTACCTCTGAGGTCTTAGATATCCTCACTGCGAAATATTTTGCTTTTTGCTGCTGGCAAAATAAATAAATAAAAGCCATATAATTTTTAAAAAGGTTTTATTGTGGAGAACCAACATGACTGAACCTCCTGCTGAACAGACAATAGAGAGCTATGCACAGAACAGAAATCCCACATCCTGCTGAGTAGGTGGCAATCTGTATTTCTTAGATTGGGTAGAAGCAGGAGTTTTTTCAATATGACATTTGTGAAATGATCATGTAACCTATAATCTCTTTAACCGTTGACATTTCTAGGTCCTGATTCAACTGCTAGACAATTTCAGAATATTTAGAGCTCATTTATCTGAGAGAGTAATTAATGTATAATGCCAATTCAGAATGCAACTTATAGATGTGGCGTAGAATTGCATTTTTGGTATGCTCTTTCACACATGAAACAACCCTCCCACCAGCAAAATTCTCCAACACCATGTTACAAAGGAAACTGCACTGGTTTCTTATAATAAGAGCAGAATTTGTAAAGCTCCTTCTTTCTTCTGACCTGCTGGGATCCTGTCATGGATATTTGCACAGGACTGGCTGCAATGAAACATAAAAATAATGTTTTCTTATTGCCTTTGGGCCTCTCCACCAGAAGACTGGCGACAATGTGATCATCATGGGATTGCTTTCCTGAGTTGAGTTCAGTCCAGTTGACTGTTCAGGATTTGTACTGGTAATAAGCATAGGGATATTTTCTTCCAGCTGCAATCTTTTCCTTCCAGATGGCTATGGAGATAAGGAAAGAAATCTCTCACTGATATTAATTAGCTGGGCCCTTTTTTTCTCTGCAGCCTACAGTCCTGCAGTACCTTCAGGCTGAATGTTTTCTTGGGCTAGGTGGCCCTGGGGATCCAACATGATGAAGTGGGAGTCAGCCTGCACTACCAGGCGCTGCCCTTGGTTTATCTGACTCATAGTTAGCACAATGGCTAAGATAGTGAAGGGATCAATATCTAAAGTGGCAATGAAGCAATATCTAAATTGGCAATGTTAACTTCATAGCTTTAGAGCATGCGCAGAGTTCTTTATAGCCAAGCTTCAATACTAACAGCACTTAGCGAAATTGCAAGAGGAAGCAACTGACCACAGACGAGCTAGCTCAGATAATAGGGAAAACTCCTCCCGAAGAGACTAAGTCTGAGGCCTGATAAGGAGGGAGGACCCAGAACAAGGGTCTGCAGGGACTGACAAGGTATAAGAGTTAGGGGGAACTCCTTTAAATGAATATAAGCAAACAAGGGCGGGGAATAGAATTAATGTAAGCAAACAAGGGCGGGGAATAATGTATTCTGCTAAAGTTTCTTTGACTGGTTGTAAAACTCATCTTCATTATAATGGTAACAAGTTCTGCCCTTTTAAAAATACTATAAAAGGCTGTGTTTTTGTCTCCAAGGGTGTGCCACCCTGCTCTCTCTTGGTGCATGGTGTGGGCACCCAGACTTTTGCTTGGCCAAATAAAACGCTGCTTAGAGAAGTCCCTGCTTGAAGTCTCTTATTTTGTGCTGCTGATTGATTTCAAGTTTTCTGGGTAGCTGTGAACCTTACAATAGGATTTATTCTGTCCCTTCCATAGTTCCATTCACATTAATAACTTGAGATAACTGTATTTGGTTTTTGTTTAAACATTATAGCAACATTACTTTGCAAAGTTTTATTAGCAACATTCCTTGAGGAAAAAGAAATGGAAACTGGATTTTCTTTCTCTCTCTCTTTTGAGAAACTCATAATAACTTTTTTAATCTCAATTCTCTATATTGTCATATTGTATTATTCCTTAAACTTAATAATTTTAATAAACCTGTAACACTGCAGTCTCCAATATTATTTTCAGTTGTCCCAGTGATTAAATTAATAAGATAGAAGGCTAATGTTATTTCTTTCTTGAACTAGGTTTTTTTTTTCAGTTTAATAATGTGCGATAAAAAATTAAGTTGATCAGCTGCACTTTTGATCCATCCTTTTGTCAAGTTAGCTTAGAAAAATAATTATAAGATGATTATATCTTATTGGCAAAGAACTGGACACCTAACCCAGATTCTAATATAAAGCCTGAGTGGGAAAACTTCAGTCCCAAATGCTGCACACGCTGCTCTCAGGCTGCCTAGGAGATACATCTGGGAATAGACTCCCTCCCATTCACCCCTTGCCCTTAATACCTACTATATTCTCATGTCTCCCACACCAAGATATCCCATTATTTTCTCTACTATTCACAGGTACCCCCTGCCCACTTTTTTGACCATCCTGCTTTTGGAGTGAAGACCTCTCTGTGAGCCTTTGCCTCCAAAAAGGCTCTGTTCTGTTGTTCTGTTGTTTCATCCCTTCATTTTAGTTATTTATATGTTGGTAAAACTACAAAATGACTTTGTGCAGATCAGTCCATAACTGATACTCTTTTTTTGGACTCTGCTCCACCCACTTTGAAGTTTGCCTCCAAATTGAAATTCTTACCAATGGAGTGTGGCTTGCTGACAAGGTGGCTAGTTAGTTTGCTTAAATGTCCTACTTGTTATTGTATTATCCTCTCTCCCATTTCCCTGGTTTTTCATGTTTCCATTAAATCCCAAGGGAAACCAACATGGCAGAACTCCTCCCATTGGACTCTTTCAGACTGGGTGCCGGGGGCTTCAAGAGCTTCATGCTGATGAACAAGAAACAGCAATCCCAGCAATAGCACCCTCTAAGAAAGTAAGTTCAAAAACGTAATTTGAAAGAAATTAAGAATAAGGAAGAACAATAGAGACTTCAGAAGGTCTCTGACAGAACTTTTTCTCCATGTAAAGGCTACATCAATTTAGTCGCTATGTGCATCTGATCAAGTGAGCTGTAATTCACAAAAGCTTATGCCTTTTAATAAGAGTTGCTAGTCTGAAAAGGTGCTACCAGACTCCTCTCGATTTCTGCCTACTGTAGAGTAACATGGCTCTCCTCCTGCAATGTTTGCAAAGGATGAAAACTTTTGAAAAATTACTAGGTTGATTTCCATGTTATCATAACATCATCTCTTTGCTTATTTTTTTGCACATTTTGAAGATTTCGGTAGCCAGGCTGAGGGTGAACCCCCTGCTGATTCTGCAGCTCAATAATGTGAAAATTATTAGAGAAGAATCTAATCTGGCTGCATTAAAAATCTGAGTACATTTATTTATTTATTTATTTAATCAATTTATATAGCCGCCCATCTCACCACAGGCAACTCTGGGCAGCATACAACAAAGCTAAAAACAGTAAAATACATTAAAAATATATAAAACAAAATAAAACAGAGAATAAAAAGAAGTTAAAAATAAGGGAGCCATCTCACTAATTCCCCCATCCCTTGGAGTCCCGAGGCCTGCTGGCATAACCAAATCTTAAGGGACCTCCGGAAGGTCGTCAGTGATGAGTCCAGCCTCACCTCAGGGGTCAGAAGATTCCACAGACCAGGCACCACAGCAGAAAAGGCCCGCTGCCTGGCGCCTGCCAAATGTATCTCCCTAGGCGATGGAACCCATAACATGCCCTCTTTGCTGGATCTGGTGGGAAGGGGAGACGAAATCGGGGAGAGGTGGTCCCTCAGATAGCCTGGCCTCATGCCATAAAGGGCTTTAAAGATCAACACGAGCACCTTGAACTGGACCCGGAAACAAACTGGTAACCAATGCAGCTCAAGAAGCAGAGGTATAATGTGTGTTCTCCTAGAAACACACATAACTGTTCATGCCGCTGCATTTTGCACCAGCTGAAGTTTTCAGATACTCTTCAAGGGCAGCCCCATGTAGAGCACATTGCAGTAATCTAACTGGGAGGTGACCAGGGCATGAGTGACTGTGAGTACGTCCCTCTGATCTAGGAATGGGTGCAATGGGTGCACAATATGAAGTTGTGCGAATTACAGTTGCAAACAATTAACATCTCAAAATAGGAAGCTAGATTTCTTCCAGCAATACAGAGTCTCTTGTTATTCTCCTTGTCTGCTATTGGAAAAGTCCAAGAAGGTGAATTGAATTTATTCACTTCAGTACATTATTTTCAGTGCATGGGCTATCATTTTGAACAATATTTACACATGACCTAGTCATTCATATGAACATATAGAAATCCATCTTTTTTTGTTTATTTACTATGGAAAGAATGCAGAGTTAAAATAATGAGCTATCCAGCATTAATGACAAACTGTCACAACATTAGCTTGTCAGCTCTGTGTTGTGCACATACATAAAATTAGCAGCGGCTTTATCTTACTCAGAGAAGAGGTAACTTAAACTCTATAATTACAAAGGCTGCTGTCTTGAAGAAATGACACTGATTGAATAGAATGTTTTGACAAGGCAGAAAATGGCTTTTACTGCCTAACTATAACAATAATAACAACCCAACTCCATGTAATACACATTTGTGCAGATCAGTGACTGAAACAAAGACATCAGCTTGAAATGTTAAATATTTGGCACAGGATCACAGAGGAAAGTAGAGTCAAACTCCACATTTGGGGTATTCTTCTATATATAGATCTAAGCAGAACTTCCATTTTTAAATAAGAATGCTGTCAAACTTCAGTCACACCTAAATCACAGTTTTTTCAAGTTTGCCATGTGATGTTATATTCTGGGGTGGGCTGCTTTGCCACTGAAAATGATCTTCTAGTTCGTTTTTGAAAAGATATTATCTATGTATTTATTTGTTGGTTGGATTTGTATCAGTGCCTCATTTCCCTCCTGCTTCTCCTTTTCTTTCTGTGACATGCTCCCCTTTAACACTTTCCTTCATCCAAGGGTGGAAAAACTCCAAGAGACAAACCCTCTGGACACAAGGTGATGGTTTAGTTCGTTTATTCCAATAGACGGGGAGAGAATCCGCACAATCAGATTTAATCTCTGAGGAACCAGGCTCTTCGCCTTACTTTTTGTTTCTAACTAGCCCGTCCGTCATTCCTCCCTCGTTTCCCCATTGGCTGAGGTACTTCAAGGTTACATTCTTCCCAACCGCCTTTTTGAAGTTTCCTGGTTCCTCCTATTACATGCATAACCATACATCGCCTGTTCATTATAATTAGCTTATTAATTATGAGAGGTGTGTTAGCTACTATTCATTAGTTCATTACCCATGCGCATTTCTGTCTTTGAGCTCATGATTTCAGCTAGCTACCATTACATTGATAAGAGCTGCTCTAAGCTGGTTCCTATCTACAGTTAGTTTGGATACATTATTCAGCTCAGTTTGGATACATCATCCTACTCACTTCTCTCAATTCCCCCCTTTTTTTTCCTTCTATGCCCCTGATGTGTCCAAACTTTTATATTTAGAGGCCATTAACTCAATTATCCTTTTTGTCTTTTCTTCCAATTCTGCTGGGGTTTCTATCCTGGTAACCATTAATTTCATATTAGTTACTGGGGTGGTCTCTATCTGTGCATTTTTAAGGGCCGTTATAGCTACCCTTCTTACTAATGGTATTAAACAAGGAATAAACATTAATCCCACTCCTAGACAAAGAAATAAAAATATTAATTGTTTTACCCAGGCTGCTCCTGGGAGCCAAGGAAGCCATTGTCCCCCTTCAGTTATCTTTGTCGTATTTGGGAAGCTTTTTCCTGTAACTTTCCTGCTGCTTCTTGAACAGGTCCAGATTGATGTAGGTAGAAGCAACATTCCTCCCCTAGGAACAAGCAAAGCCCTTCCTTTTCTGTGGTTAGGAGGTCTAACCCCCTTCTGTTCTGTAGAACCATAGCCGCCAATGAATCAAGTTGATCTTGTACTTGTATAAAACTTTGTGCAATTTCTTCCAAACTTTCCTGAAATTCTTGTGATAATTGTCTAAAGTGTGTGATTGAGGTTGAAAGCCCCCCTACTCCTGTCCCTACCCCTGTTAAGATTCCAGCTGCCGTGAGTAAGGGTATTACCGGCAGAACTCTTTTCCATCTGTATAACCCAGAAGGGGAACAGGTAGGTCTTGACCACTAGCTGCCACTCCCACCTGAGGGGTTAAGTAAATCAATGTACAGGTCCCTGTCCAGTTGGAGGGCAGACACACATAGGCAGTGGTTCCACATAGGAAGAAGACTCCTCCGTCTTCTAAGCATACCCCTATTTCCAGCGAAAAGAGGTATTGGAAATTTTTTGTTCCCTGTGTTCTTGCAGCCTCATTACTCCATACTCCTGATGTTCCTGCCAAATACATTCCCGAGAAAATAAGCTTACTTTTGCAGTTCACCTACTTCCTTTTTGCATTTCTTGCGGGCGTTGACACAATCCACACACACAGGTCCACAATCCACACAATAGTAACAGCAGCAGCAACCACATTTACAATTACAATGTTCACACATCTCTTTTCTTTCCCTTAGTTAGCCGTAGCTTAGTTTCGTGTCTGTCCACAAGTTCACACCTCCACCCTTCTGGTGTCACCACACGTTCAGGCACAGTCTTTGTTCTGGTATAATGAGTCCACCCTTTCTCCTTCGTCCGGACAGCTGTTTCCATAGTTAACAGGACCTGGAAGGGACCTTCCCACCTTGGTTTCAAAAATTCTTCCTTCCAAGTTTGAATCAGCACCCACTGTCCTGCCTGAATCCAGTGGACTGCAAATTCCAGTGGGGGAGCTTGTGCCAACAAGGCCTCCCGTCGGAGAGAAGACAAAGAGCCCAATACCCGTTCCACATATTTTCTAATGAACATCAAGTCTGTGCTGACCACTGGGCTGGTAGCCTCCCACTTTCCTTCTTCTGGCTCCTCTCTATGATAGCATAACCACTATACCTTTGTCCATTTATGATGCTGGAAGACCCATCAATATATACTTCAAGCCTGCCATCTACTGGTTCCTCTTCAATATCCTCCCTTGCTTTTGTTTCTAGCTCTATAACTTCTGCACAGTCATGCTCTGACTCTGTGTCCCAGCTTCCTTCTACAAAGAACTCTGCAGGGTTAATCCCCCCCCCCGCCCCCCCTCGTAGTCAAGACCAAGTCAGGTTCGTCTATCAGAATGGCTTCGTATTTCAGCAGCCTAGAATCAGTTAGCCACTTAGTAGCTGCATTAGCCAATAAACTTCTCACTTGATGCCCCACAGTTACTATTAAGGCCCCTCCAAAGGTAAGTTTGCGAGCCTCCTCCATTAACAGGGCAGTGGCTGCACAAGCTTGTATGGACCTTGGCCACCCTTGAAACACAAAATCAAGCGTTTTTGACAAATAAGCGACTGGTTTCTGTTGCCCAGCCCATTTCTGAGTCAATATCCCTATAGCATGACCATTCTGGACACTCACCCATAAATGAAAAGTTTTTTTTCAAAGATGGCAGAGATAAAACTGGAGCCTGCATTAAAGCCTTCTTTAAAGCTTTGAAAGCCTTTTCCTCCTCTGGAGTCCAGACCAACACCTCCGGTTTCTCCATGAACAATTTTTCATACAACCTTTTAGTTTTAACTGAATATTCTGGAATCCACAACCAGCAATACCCTGTCATTCCCAAAAATCCTCTTAACCCTCTTTTTGTCTTAGGCATTTCCAGACCAACAATTGCTTCCACTCTTTTCGGGTCAATTTTCCTTTTACCATCCGTCAATATGTGTCCTAATTATTTAACTTCCTTTTCTACTAATTGTGCTTTCTTTTGAGATACTGGAACCCCTTTGTTGCCAAAAAATTCAACAATTCTATAGTAGTTCTTTCTACCTGGAATCTTTTCTCTCCTGAGATTAACAAATCATCCACATATTGAATTAGAGTTGCCCTGGCAGAGAGGCAAACCCCTCCAATATTTGCTCCAATGCTTGGCCAAATAGGTTAGGAGATTCAGTGTACCCCTGGGGCAACACCGTCCACTGGAGTTGTTGTTTCCTCCCCGTATCCGGGTGTTCCCATTCAAACACAAACAGATCCCTGCTCTCTTCCGCCAAAGGACAAGACCAAAATGCATCTTTCAAATCCAGTACTGTATACCATTAATCCTGTGGGGGTACACGCCCTAAGATGGTATATGGGTTAGGGACCACTGGATATCAGGGTACCACTATCTCATTAATTTTTCTCAAGTCCTGCACCAGTCTATAGGAACCATCCAGTTTCTTTACTGGTAAAATTGGAGTATTATATGGTGACATACAAGGTTCCAATAATTTATCCTTCAACAATTCCTCTACCACCATTTTCAATCCTTTTTTCCTTCCAACGGCACCATATACTGCCTTTGATTCACTATAATTTCTGGTTGCTTCAATTTAACTTTTAGAGGTTCTATATTTATCCCCCCCCCCCCAATTTCCAGGCCCTGCCCAAACTTTAGGATCTACTTGTTCCTGACTCTCTATTCTCAATTCCATTAATTTCACTGCGATTTCCCCATCTTCCCCAGTGCAATCAAATCCCTTCCAGCCAAGTTACAATTTCCCTTTGCCAACACAAAATAGCACCACACCTTTGCCTCTTTACCCAAACAACACACCATAATAGGTTTGAATACCTTTGCCATTAGCACATTCCCCCCCACCCCTTGAGCTTTTATTTCCCCTTTCCCAAGTTGCATAATGAATGGGATGAAATTTAGAGTAGATTGGGTTGCCCCAGAATCTACTAGGAAAGTTATTTCCTCCTCTTTTAGTCCCACTTTCAAAGTTATCAGGGGTTCCTGGAAAGCAGGTCCTAGAAACAGGCTATTCCCCTGACCCCCTTAATCTTCAAAATTCATCAACCCCACCAACTTCTCCTGCTGTTGCCTTTGCGGGCATTCCCGCTTCCAGTGCCCTTCCTTCTTACAGATGGCACATTGATTTCATCCCAGATGTGATCTGGGATTCTCTATCCCTCCTCTTCCTTTTCCTTCCTCTCTCCTTGGTCCCTTCTCCTGGAAAGGAGGTCTCCCCCTCCCCTTACTGCCTACTCCTGCTCCTTCTTCCCTCTGCCCATACCCTTTTCCTTCCTTTTGCAACACTTGTACCATCATCTTAACCTTCCTTTTCTCTTTTTCTTCATTCCTCTTGACATACACTTTCTGTGCTTCTCTTAACAATTCATCCACAGTCCTTCCCTCCCAATTATCCATCTTCTGCAATTTATTCCTAATATCTTCCCAAGCTTTTCCCACAAACTGATATTTCAACAACATCTGGTGCCCTTGGTTTTCAGGATCTAAGTGCCCATATTTTTGCATTTGCCTCTTCAGTCTTTCCAACCACTCTGAAGGAGCTTCTTCCCGTTTTTGTTCCAATTCCAAAGCTCTTTTAATGTTTAAAGCTTGGGGCACTGCATTCTTCATTCCTCTAATCATATACACTCGATAGGCTCTGACCCTATCCAAGTCCCCATCATTACTGGCATCCCATTGTGGATCTGTTTTTGGGATATTCCTCTGAACATTACCCCCCTGGTTGTCCTGATTCTGCAAAGCCCTAGCTTTCTCTCTTACCATATTTAGTTCTTCCCCTGAGAACAAGATACTAAATACTGCATTCAGCTCTTTCTATGAATATTCTGCCGGACCCAGGAACTGATCCACTTGTTTACCAGTTTCTACTGGATCTTCTATTAATTTTGGCATTTCCCTTTTAAATTGCCTCATTTCAGCTCCGGTTAAAGGAGCTTCAACAAAATCAAATCCCCCCACCCCCAAAGGAACTTGGCTAAAGGGGGCCATCTTTGCAAGGTTCCTGTGTCTAACTCCCATTGGCGAAAATTCCTCCTCCAACCCTCACCTCATTTTACTTGCCATTTCCTCCTTTTGTTCTGTTAGTTGTTTAGTTTCTCATGGCAAATCAGGAACCACTGGAACAGGCCCACTCACACCCGAGTCACCCGGGCCCCCAGGGTACGGAGGCAAATTATCTAAGGGATCCCAGGCATTCATTTTCATTAATTTATTCTCACTGTTTTGCCTAACCCAAGCTGCAACATAATGAGATTCCTCAGTCCCTAACTTAGTTTCATTAATAGTTATACTTAATGCCTGGCATATAGATAGATCATCAGTCCCATAGGGTGGCCATACCCACCCTCCCAAGATTTTATACATAGGCCAAATTTGTGCACAGTACCTTATCATTTTCTCTTTATCTTTATTCAGGGTAAAGGAGAATGAGTCCCAATATTTTAACATTCTCCCCAAGGGAGCATCCTCCGGAATGTGAGGTTCCTCTTCCTTTGCTTTTTGTTCCTTCCCTTTTCCCAGGGAGGCATCCCTCCTCTTTGATCCTTTATTACCCATCACGTACCTGTGATTTCTTAGGGTCCCTCCATCGGTACAGACACCCTTCACCGATCACCTTGGCCCAGCTCCTTTTTTTTAAAAAAAAAAATTTTCGGGTCTTCGATCGCCCCTCGATTCGAATGGGCAGGTGACTTCCAGGCCAGTGAAAAATACCACCGGGTGTACACTCCCTTCGTTCCTCCTCCCAATCGAGTCGATGACGGAAATGGATCCCGGACGAGCTCCCAAGGCTGTGATATGCTCCCCTTTAATGCTTCCCTTCGTACAAGGGTGGAAAAACTCCAAGAGACAAACCCTCTGGACACAAGGTGATGGTTTAGTTCGTTTATTGCAATAGACGGGGAGAGAATCCACACAATCAGATTTAATCTCCGAGGAACCAGGCTCTTCGCCTTACTTTTTGTTTCTAACTAGCCCGTCCGTCATTCCTCCCTCGTTTCCCCATTGGCTGAGGTACTTCAAGGTCACATTCTTCCCAACCGCCTTTTTGAAGTTTCCTGGTTCCTCCTATTACATGCATACATCCATACATCGCCTGTTCATTATAATTAGCTTATTAATTATGCGAGGTGTGTTAGCTACTATTCATTAGTTCATTACCCATGCGCATTTCTGTCTTTGAGCTCATGATTTCAGCTAGCTACCATTACATTGATAAGAGCTGCTCTAAGCTGGTTCCTATCTACAGTTAGTTTGGATACATTATTCAGCTCAGTTTGGATACATCATCCTACTCACTTCTCTCAATTCTTTACCCAGAAAATTCTCATTACCTGACCAAAGCAATTTATTGTTGGTTGGTTGATGATCCACTGTCTTTTGAATGCTCTTTCTTTCCCCACTGAAACCCCTTTCCTTTGAGGGGCAGGGAAGCTTTTGGCAGGGAGCAGGGAGACTTCAGCTCCTTCACAAGCTGACTTTCTCTCTCCACCCCTGTGTCTTCCTTGTACTGCAGTGGACAACAAGGCTTTCTGGCTACCATTTCTTCAGCACTGATGAAAATGCCCCTCTCTCCCCCACCCCAAACAAGGTTGCCAGAAACTTGAGGTAAACAGAGCTGCAGCCGTACTTCAGTAACACTGAAGTACTGACACTGACACTCAAAAGAAATTCTGATCTCAAAAGGTTTCTCCCAACAAACTCTGGATTTGCAAATCCCCATTTCAAGAAATAGAAGTTGGTTTAAGTTTGAGATATAATAATATACCATGAGATCAGCAGAACTGGGAAGACAAAGAAAAAGAAAGGGAAGGAAGGAAGGAAGGAAGGAAGGAAGGAAGGAAGGAAGGAAGGAAGGAAGGAAGGAAGGAAGGAAGGAAGGAAGGAAGGAAGGAAGGGTTAGCTATGGGTTTTACAGGTGCCTTGACCACTGCTGTGAAATGCTGATCCACCAGGAGGGATATTCTCATTAAAAAAAGAAAGGTTGTGTAAGCCAGGTATCCAGCCAAGACAAAATGACAGTCGTAGTTCCCAGTGACTGAGGCAGCCAGTAGGACCTGGGTAGATCACTGCCTCCATCTGTATCATCCCCATGATCAATACTGAGGTTCTTTAGACTGTTCCTACAGCAAGTTTTGTGTGAGAAGAACACCATTTTTATACCAGAATAACTATAAATGATTCCGGACTGCTTCCACAGAGGGTTGGGGATGAGCCGGAGGTGACATCATTAAGAGACAGCCCTTAAAAGGCCTACTGAAGCATCTTCATGCTGCAGTAAGAGGGAACATGAGGATGAACCATCCTGGAGGATCAGCATTTCACAGCAGTGGTCATGGTACCTGTGAAACCCCAAATGTAAAGCATATGTGTGATACTGGTTTTTCTAAAAATGCTCTAACGGAAAGCAAAAATGTGGCTTATGCCTTTTTAAGTGCTGCCACAAGGGGGAGATACCTTTACGCATTGGCTGTCCACTAAGCCTAAATCAGAGATGAATATACAGCAGGCAGACAGAAAGTAATCTGATGTCAGGGTTTGGCCCTATCACTAGGCAAAAAGGAAGACTTTTGAGGTCATGAAGACTGCAGCAAAATGTAAATAATTGTCTTTGTTGTTACTATATTTTATTGCCAGGGATGGGAAGGGCTGTGCCTTGACTTGGAAAGACAATTCAACCAATTGCTTCAATTCAGCAGCTAAATTCTTTGGGCCAATCTTGCTGGAGTATGAAGTCTGTTTCTGCAAATCAAGGGTATTTTAATACTTAATCTTTAGTATACAAATAGCCAAGCTTTATTCTCTTTTTACAAATCATCAGTATTATGTGGTCACCCAATCAATGATCTCCAGTCTTCTGTCTTTTCTCAAATGCTGAGGTTCCATTCATCTTTAAAACCAAAAAGGAACAGTAGATTGTTTTCCAGAGATAAAATGTCAGTTGAATACATCATAATTAGATACATCTTGCTGTTGTTTTAGTTCTCCATTAATTTGTTTTATTAGTTTCTTAGCAGGTAACAAGTAGAAGTGAAACACCCCCCAACACATATTGATATGTTACCCATTAGACGTTCATGTACAGTGAACATAATCAGATCACCGTTACTGTGGAGTTGATTTGTCCTTTCATCCCAGAACATCTCTCTATAATGTTCCACGTTTCTCTGAAGATATATTACATTTTGTATTTTTTGAAGATACTCAATAAAACAAGATCATGTTGTATTACTTTAATTAGTGAATATCTGGTTTATATTTAATTGTTTTTGAACCAGTCATTGGCTTTGTGTGCAGTTCACAATATATGGTTCTTGCTTTGCTTTCTATTTCTTTGTTATTTCAACGGCAGGTCTTTAGTTTATACTAAAAATGTTCTATATTAAAGTAGCTGAACCATGGCACATAGATGAAAGCAAAAGTTTTTCAGCTAATTAATTTTTTAAAAATGTTTGTATTTTAGAATATCGTTTTAACCAAATTCCTGTCATATCCAGTTAATCACTTCAGAACCATAAGACTTCAGATCTAAAAATACCTGAAGCTGACATAGTTGACATAGTTTTACATATTATGATAGCTATTGGGCAATCATAGTTTAATAACTATGGAGTCCTTGGGGTTCTCTGAGCTTGGCTGTTTTCTTGCAAACGTTGTGTTACCCGGCTAGGTAACATCTTCAGGGCTGAAATGAAACATTTGCAAGACAACAGCCAAGCTCAGAAAACCCCAAGGACTCCACAGTTCAACCCTGAGCTACACATATTCACTTCTATTGATAGTTTAATAACTAACCACTATAGTGCAAGATAAATAAGTGATTAAAAAGATAAATTACTTTAAACGTTTCAGAGCACTGGCTGCTCAGGGGAATTGTATCTCCATTTTTCATGTCCATGTAGAGAATATAGCAGGAAAATAGAGACACTGTAAACAAACAAAGAAAACAATCAGGATGTGTGAAAGTCCTTTGCAGTTCTTCATATAACTTGCAGAGCAGTGCCTGCATCGCTCTAGGAGATGCCTATCTGTAAGCATCCGATACTTGTGATAGCAATCACAAATTCTGAGTGGCCATATATTCTTTTCATGTTCCTACAGCTGAGAAAAATCTGTTCTTTGTCATCTCTGAAAAAATAATCTGGTGTGAAGAAGAAATCAGCCTGGCGTTGTAGGTTGTATAACTATGACTCATGCCTCCTGCTAGAGGAACGGGTGTCTAGGAGGGCCTTTGCTCAGCCTTGGCTGGTATGTCATTTGTGGCCTTACCTGGCCCAGGACACACTGAGGACTGTCACTCACATCCTTGTCATCTCTTTTTTAGATGACTGTAATTCGGTTTACATGGGGCTGCTTTTGAAGACCATCTAGAAATTTTACTTGGTCCAAAATTCAGGATCTGCATACTTACTGGTTAGCCTCATCCTGCCATATTATGCCACTGCTGCAGGAGCAGTGTTTCAAAGGGCTGGCCACAGCCTTTAGAGCCTTTAGTTGTTTGGGGGCTGGATATCTAAGAAATGGCCTTGGCTGATAAAAGCTGCCTGCCCAACCCAGACAGAAAGAAAATGCCTGCTTATCATCCCTTCCTACCCGGATGTGCAAAGGGAGGGGGCCCGAAGGCAGGCATTTTTGCCAGGGACTCCCTTTGGCTTGTCTTCCAAGGCAAGGTTGATCTCCACTCTTATGGCCTTCTGAAAAGTGGCAAAAACATGGCTTTTCCAGAGGGCCTTTGGGAATTGATTCTGGATTTGTTATTGTTATTGTTTTTATTGTTATTATGCATTGTTTGTATTTCTATTTGATTGCATTTATTACATATATTGTAAGCATTTCATAAATAAATAGTAACTTTTTAATTATGGTATCATGTACTGATTCTACTAACGCTGAGGATGTTTGGATGCTTGCAAACCTCTGCCAACACTTATTTTTTCATTCTCACCTTTGGAGGCCTGCTGATTTCCTACTTGGAATTCACCCTTAAAGCCCATCACAAGCCCCATGTGCTTGATAATATAAATCTGATGGAGGATCTGTTGAGGGAGCCCCCCCATGTCAGTCATTGTCTGGATTTTTCCAGTCTAGTTAGATTTGAACCTCATTTGACAATACCTGTTCTAACTCTTGTGTTCTTTATTGAAAGTATTAGAACAATTACTCTAAGTGCTGGAGATTTTATAGGTATAGATGTATGTAGACATAGACGTAGACGTAGAACTAGACCTAGACCTAGATCTAGATCTAGATAAATATATACTGTAGCCAGTGGCACCAGCAGGGTGTATGTGCATGTAAAAATGTGGCAGTGGTGGCAATGTGATTGATGCCTTCCTCTTTTGTATGTGCATCAGCATACAAAATAGCAGTTTTAAAAAGTGGGTGAAATACATAATACTATCTTATTTTTAAAACGTTTCATTCTGTTTATTTTTCTCTTACTAACGTCTAAGGCAGGATGGACAATCTTAGGGCTGCATGGAATCCTTGGCTTAAACTTCATGAGCGTTCTGATATTGTGTTATCATAGGCAGTTTAGCAAGTTTAGAAACGGAGCATATTTCTGTGATAGTGTAGATAAGAATGCAATCTAGATCTACAAAACTGAACATTCATCACAGAATCATTTTTTCCACTCCACCACTAGATGGCAACCTTGTATATTGCTATTTTCTCTCCTTTTTCCACTCTAAGGTTAATGCAGACGCACCTTCAAGTCAAACTTGATCTGGAGATTCTTGTTTATGATCTTCACAGTATATATTTGTCTATATTTTCCAACTTCAGAGCAATGATGGGAGGCTGACAATCTGCATGGGTTTTTGGTTTTTTGGTGCCTTTGAGTCAGTGTTGACTCCTGGCGATTGCAGTTTTCTTGGCAAGGTTTTGGAAGGGGGTTACCATTGCCTCCTTCCTAGGGCTGAGGGAGAGTGACTGGCCCAAGGTCACCCAGCTGGCTTTGTGCCTAAGGTGGCACTAAAATTCACAGTCTCCCATTTTCTAGCCTGTTGCCTTAACCACTACACCAAACTGGCTGTCCATCCATCTGCGTGTAGTGTTGGGTTAATGGACGGTTAAACCCTTGTCCCTTGGTTGCTTTTGTCAGTATGGAAGGGCTTCTAAGCTGCCTCACAAAAAGGAAACAGTTGCAGGCACCCATATTGCCATGTGTGTGTGTGCTTTGCAGAAGAATGCTATAAGCCTAACTATTACTGCAACCCTTTTCCCCCCAGAAACCAAATGTGCACTAATCTCAGTGATGACAATGTCGACTTCTGAAAAGGTTCCCTTTGCTACAGCTGCACGGGTGCTCTGCAGTTGGTATGAACTGATTGCTCGTAGCTCTGCAGTCAGCCTTGAGCTGTTTCTACACAAAACACTCTCTAGTCTTGTTTTGATTAATATTGCAGTTAATGGTGCTTCCTGGAGCGGAAACTGCTTTGGCAGCAGAAATGCTGAAAAATGGACCATAAATTCTTCAAACTCCACTGTACATAAGATTAGAATTGGTTTTGGTGGGTATTAAGTGATCTGGGTTTACGCTTGTTTTAGCAGGTTAGTCACTGTTTAGCTTCTGTTTGCTAGTTTTGTTACTGCAGTCAGCGGAACGCGTTCCCAGTCTTTGCTACTATTGCTGATTCAAAGCAATCACAGCCATTTGCACCCAGTATATAAAATTGTCATTCACAGGTAGACTCAGAACTGCATACACACTTGTATCGTCGTCCAGCTCCAACACTTGTTCTCAAAGCCCAGTAGATGCTCCTAATTGCAGAACAGTAACTTGTATTCCAGGAACAGCTCAACTCAAGGAAAGAAACATTCACAGAAATCCACAAAGGACAAGAAATGGGCTGTTGCACTGTTCTTAAAATGATAGCAAAGGCAAAATTTGAACTGATACAGCAAAAGCAACTTGGGAAAACTCACACTAAACTGTTTTCGCCTGAGAAAATGTGTAGATTTTCTTTTATTCACTCCTAGAATGTGAAAGCCACTTTGCAGAATGCTTCTGACAATCATAATAAACATTGCCTATATGTGTATGGATTAAGGTGGGCGGGTGGGGGTGGCAGAATCTGAGCTATCATCTTTGCTCTGTAATTACTAATGGTGAACACCACTATCAAAAATTTAATGGAGAATTTCTGCTTTTTTCTCAAGAACTTTAATGAAAGCGTCCCCCAATTTGTTCTGCCCATTAATAGAGTGGTTATTTTTTGAAAAGCTATCTGTGCACATTCCTAAATAAAACATCGTCTTTTGTTCTTAGTAACTCAGGGGTATTATCCAATTAGGTATACCCAGTTCTGACAATAATTTATCCTTCAACAGGAGAAATACCAAAATAGTTAATGATCACGATATATCCACGTATCTTTAAAAAGCAGTATTATTTTAACAAAAATAAAAAATACAAGAAGTCACAACATCAATAATACAAGTGTTATCAAACTGTGCAGTGCCAGGAGCTATTAAAATTTCAAATAAGATTGTCCATTTTCATCACTTTGATATCACAAATTCAGGAATCAGTTTAAACATACAATTTAACTTAAATTAGTGGATTCCTGCATTAGGCAAGGGATGGACTAGCCGTCTCTTCCAACCTTGCTGTTCTCCAGTTCTATGGAACCCTTGAGACACACAGTGATTCTGGAACTTAAGACTGGCAGAAAAAAATACTCCTTCCATATGAAGAATTCCCTTTGAACTAGAAAGCATTTATTGACAATAAAAGGTTAGAAAAATCAGCCCCAGTTGTATTACACTGAGAACTGAAGACATAAGGAGAACTAGCTTGATATCCCTCTTAAGCATAGATGGTGAAAGTATGAGAGCCTAGAGAATCCCCCCCCCCCTTTTTTTAATTTGATTACTAAAATAATTTTAAAAACTTTTCTAGTTAGGAGGCATCAACTGCAATCCTAAACTCATTAGCTACACATCTGCTTAGAACTGGGTTGCTATAATACAGTTTTGCACCTGGAATCCTATGGAACTAAATAGGCACATGCCTATTTAAATGCCATCAATTCCTGGCAAATAGAAGGGGTAGAAATGGAAGCAGTAACAGACTTTATTTATTTGGGCTCCAAGATCACCACAGACGGAGACTGCAGCCAAGAAATTAAAAGACGCTTGCTCCTTGGGAGGAAAGCTATGGCAAACCTAGATAGCATATTAAAAAGCAGAGACATCACCTTGCCGACAAAGACCCGCATAGTCAAAGCTATGGTTTTTCCAGTAGTAATGTATGGCTGTGAGAGCTGAACCATAAAGAAGGCTGAGCACTGAAGAATTGATGCCTTTGAATTGTGGTGCTGGAGAAGACTCTTAAGAGTCCCTTGGACTGCTAGGAGGTCAGACCAGTCAGGAAACCAACCCTGACTACTCACTGGAAGGATTGATAATGAAACTCAAGCTCAGATACTTTGGTCACCTAATGCGAAGAGAGGACTCTTTGGAAAAGACCCTGATGCTGGGAAAGATTGAAGGCAAAATAGAGTCCCCTACTGTAGGGGAGATGGGTGGGAGAGAAATCCAATAAATAAATAAATAAAATAAATAAATAAAAGGAGAAGAGGACGGCAGAGGATGAGATGGTTAGATAGCATCACTGAAGCAATGAGCATGAAACTGAGCAAACTCAGGGAGGCAGTGAAGGACAGGAAGGCCTGGTGCGATATGGTTCATGGGGTCACGAAGAGTCGGACACGACTTAACGACTGAACAACAACAAATATATAAGCATTTGGAATAATTTTTCATTTTTAGACTATGATTATGTTCATGAAGTCCTATAAAAAGGAATCAATAGAAGCTGAAGTGCAGTCCTGCAGGGCTGTGATTTTTCCTGGGCATACAAAACTCAAAATCTTGTCAGATAAGTTCTGGACTTCCCTTCACCCTCTGCCTGGACAAGCAGGTATATGTGAGTTTTAGGCTTATCTGTAAGGTGTGTGACAACTTAACAATCAGTTCTCATGAACTGGACTTTGATGGCTAGATAAGACTCCTCTGGCAACCATGTATGAAAAGGAACAACAACAATAATACTTTTAACTACAACTGTAATCATTTTATTAGATTTAGAAGGCCACCAAATAAAAAGACTCAAGGTGGCATACAAAGTTAAACCTTAATAAAAAAACACAAATGCAAAACCAAATAAACAGATGAAATGTATTGGGGAAGGAAAAAAAAACTCAAATAAATTTCAGCCCCCCTTTATCTACCAGCCAGAATCACAAATAGCCTTGACTTGGTCTGTTTGAAAAGCCAGGTTTTTGGAGCTTTTCTGGAGGATGACATAGTTGGGGCCAGATGAACTTCCAAGGGGGTGGTGTTCCAGAGGGCAGGAGTGGCAACAGAGAAGGAAAACAGTCTCCACAAAAAATTGCTCCTCTCCCTTCCCATCCTAAGTGTGTCCTGCCTTTCTAGGCTGAACAAACCCACTTCTTTTTGTGTCCCATGAACATTACTCTGTAAATCCTATTTTTGCTACCTCAGCTGTGTGGATCAATTCCTGCCACACCAGGAGCTGCCAAAGGTCAGAATATCCATGAACACTAGGGAGTTATCCATCAAGGGAGGGCTAGTAAGTGTTGCTTCAGCCTTGTCTGGGCTTCATGTGAATAGCTTCATGGGAGCATTATTGCCAAACTTCTTCCTGGCCAATCAACCATATGAGGTGTTGGGGACAAGTGGAGCTCCAAGAGTGGCGTCCTGCCACAAAGGGACTGCATCATGGTTCTGGGATTCCCTTTGGGTGTGCTGCTATCTTGGCTCCCATAGTCAGAAGATCAAGGGAATTTATAATGCCTGTCAGGGCATGTCAGTTTTTCCAAACCCGTCTATTCCTAGAGTGAGTTTTCTTCCTAGGTAGGGATCTGAAAATTATTATTAGTTTCTGCTGACTTCCCTGTATCTCCTCAGAACTAAATCCATTTAATATAGTAGTTCGTATATGGAGAAGATAATTGAATCCTTAATGCACTGCAGTGTATACTGGAATAGGGCAAATGGAGGGATAAGAATGCCCAGCAATCTTCTCAGCAAGGCCACAGTGAAAAATGTGCCAAGCAAATAGGGAAAAATAAATAATTCCGCTGCTATCTGAAAAAAAATATGTGAAGGAAGGCATAGACACCTAGATGAAAAATATCAGCATACAAACAAAAAAAGTTTAAGATCTTGCAGTAGGGTTTGTTTTTAAAGTATTGTTTCTTAATTATTTTATTTGGGTTTCAGAATATTAGAAGTTGTTAGATAATTCATTAATAGGATGATGCTTCTCTTGTTTTTCAATAATGCTAATCTTCAGGTGACAAGATAGATGACAACAGAAAATAGCCAGTAATGAAATAGCCAGTAATGAAAGCCAAGGAAATAGCCAGTAATGAAGCCAAGAATTTAGTTGAGTTAACAGAGAATGTGCCAGAGAAGAAGTGAATACATGGTGTTTCCATTGGTGTGTATGGAAGAAAAGATGGGTGAATACTAGAGCTTTCTCTCTTTATGCCTTTCCGTTCTGAAAAGGCTGGAGTTTCAAGTCTAAAGGTGACATATTAGAGAGAAAAAACCACAATGCATTGGGTTATTTCCTGACTTGATTTCTGAAAGAAAGAGAAAGAAAGAAGAAGGGAAGAGGAAAGAAAGAAAATTGTATTTATAACAGCTATCTCTAACTGCAAGGGCCAAGTCACTGTGGCTTGAAATACCATAATCAGTCATGAAGCATTATTTTTTCTGCTCAGCATTCTAGGGAGTGAATTGAAATCTTTTCCAAGTGGTATGAAGGATTGTCATAATGACCCACAAGCTGGAAATGGCGTTTTGTCATATGTAACAATTCCTATTAACAAAAAAAACTCTACATCAATAAAAAAAAAAAAACCTGAGGATGGGACATCAGTGGAAAAAAAAAAGTAATTCTTTCTGCTGTAGAAGAAAATTTACTTTCCGGTGGATGATTCTAGTTGCAGAAACCAAAGCGAGAGAAAGGGCATCATAATCCGGCAGAAACCTCAACTGTAGAACTGAAAGCCCAAGAAAAGTCCTTCGGAGAAGCTTCTAAAGGGAATTTCTTAGCTTTAGACTGACTATGGTGATGATGGGCCAATGGCAAGATGTCTCAGAGCTCTATATCTACAGTCCCTGGATCCTTCCAGTCTGTAGGTTCCATCAGAATTAAATAGCAATTTGCCTCACCTTGATAAGCTAAGCATTTCTATTTTGAGTAAACCCCATTATCCCCCCCCCACACCAAATTTCAACCTTGTTTCTGTTCTGATGTCAGTGTGTAAAATGTATGCCCCTGCCGCTCTCAGAGGCCACAAGGTTGCCCACTCTGAGTTACAGGAAGCCTGCAGAAAACTTGAGAAAAGTGCTTCACATACATCTATAAACCACACTGTGAATTTTGAGCATGCTGTACAGGTTACCACCCTGAAATGTCATATGAAATGAGGAAGAGCAGTGGTAAAAATTGCCTAAGCAAAATGTGCCTAATGAAGTTGATTCTTGCCAGCAAATCCCATTATACTCATAGCCCTACCATTGGGCAGCAAAGACAGCCACCACAGGCAGTGGATTAAAGGCAGAAGAGACCACTGTGTCCAAGTGGCCTGACTGACTCTGAATGTAATACACCATGCCTGGAATGGGCACCATTTGTTCAGTTAACAAAAGACCTTTCTCACTCTTTCTCAATGCCACAGGAGTTTGGGTTGTTGCTGCTGCAAGAGAATAAAATAGCTGTATTTTTTAAAAAACCAAATGTGAAGTATAACATTGACAAGCTGATCTAGGACATGTTTGTAGTTATTTATTGTGAGGTGCAGGAGCTTCTGCCCCTAAGGACAGAAGGCGCACCCCGCAATATCTAGTGACAACAAGTCACAGTATGGATCTTCATTTGCCCACAATGTGTCTACTGCTGGGGGTTTTGCTCCCCAGCTGCTTGAAGTGAGGCTGAACTAATGTTATGAAAGGCACCTCCTGACCAGTATGTAACTGGGATTTTGACGTGTTCTCACAGAAGTGTGCAGCGTGTTGCAGGGTCTGTATCGTTAGCGCATCTTGAAACCTCAGAGGAGTTGCAGATTGTCTCATATGCACTTAAGGTGGGCTGGAAATTCTTCATAACACAATTTTCATTAGCTGGCTTGGTTTCACCTAAACTGTCACCACAGTGGTTGGACTGAATGATGATGGAGTTTCTCACCTAGTCATAGGTGGTAAACCTTTCTCTGTACGCTGGCTTTTGTTTCTTAAAAAAACCTGCCTTGCTTAGTCATTATAGCTAGGAATGGCAATTTGTATGACGGAAAGTTAAAAAGAAGAGCTTCCCTCCGCATACGTACCTGGAAGTGCATATTCCCATTTCAACATGGGGAGAGCAAGAAATGTGCTTTCGTTCTTTTTTAGATACTTTTTATTTATCGTTTCAGTGATACAGTAGCTTGAGGAAAAAAGGAAAGAAAATCAGTGTGCCTATTGATAGTGCTCATTTAGTTGCAGCACAGAAAATATTGGCTTATTCCTGAAATGTAGCATAGCCATGCTAAGTCCACTGATTCGCTATTATAAAAGTCTGTGATTCTGGACTATCAGAAGCTACAAGTGCATGAAGGCAAAAGAGAAAGTCCAGTGAAAATCAGATATGAATAACTCTTGGCAACCACTTTGTCTCCTTCGTTTTTATAAGAGCCTAGTATTAAATTGTTTAAAATGTATTTTGTGTCATAGAGAGCCAGTTTGGTGTACAGCCTACAGTGGAGACCAACATAGATCTGGGAATCAGCCACATAAAGATGGTACCAACTCCACACTCCCTAATGACCACTCCCAGGGCTTCACATAGATATTGAACAATATGGAGGACACTGGAACTACACCACCCAAAGGCTGCAGAGAGGAGGAAAAACTCCTCTTCTAAAGTTGGGAATTTAGAGCTCCTAAATATTTTTCGGTTGAGCATTTTATCTGGCTTAGCTTCTTGCTGTCTTTGTAGAATGTTTTAGCTGGTTTTCCCTAGTTTTCCAGCTATAAGTTTAGAAATATTTTATTTAAAATAACAAATGAAAAGACTAGATTTTCAGACTAGTGAATACTCTCTCAATACCATACTGTTGGAATAAAGTTTTGTTATTTTCACCATCTTTGGGCCAAAATGTAGCTTTTGTTGTTGTTGTTTATATCACATTTCAGTTACATCCACTTCCTGAATCTGCAATACAATTGCTTCTACTGGTTCCATAAGTTTGCCATTCCATATAATAAGCTTATTTGGCTGCACTATATTTCCTTATATGTTTTGTACAGTATCTGATTTTTTAAACGTGCTTCTCTGTCTTTTATACAAAAGTCTTAAGATTTCACATTTCCTAACATTTTGGCATAGCTAGTTGAATTGTTCTAAACAGAAAAGTTGACACAAAGGGATTCATTTGCATCCACACAATATTTGATTTTGGAAAAATTCCTGCCTCTCTACCTTTTTGGTTGATAGAACAAAAAGAGACAAGCAATTGCAAGAGTCCTAACAATATGTAAAATATATACATTTTCTGCAAGAATATTCATACTTCTATTAGAAACTTTTCTTTACAAAAGGCAACTTTGAGTTTAGTAAATATAATGGCTATCCAAGATATTCTAGCCTTGGTTCTCAGAGAAGAGAATCTAGCATATCTTATGGACTATCAGATGATGTCTTAAACATACTGGGAAATACTTGTTTCCCAGTTTTTAAAAATCAGAAATACTTAACTTTCCATTTATTTTCCTCTTATAATGTTTTTCTAAGACTGCCGTTGCAAATGATATTTTAGAGATAATTAAGTGAATGCACATCCTACTGGAGCAACATCAAATTTAAAGCAAAGTTTAATTTAAAACTAATCTTTTGCCTGTAGTTTGGTCCAGTTCAGGGGGGATCAGACCATCCCCTTACGATTTATATTAGTACACATGATCTGTAATGAAACAGGCCACTTTTTGGCCATATAAATTATAGGACCCAGTTCCCTGAATTGGATTTGGCCTGCAGCAGAGAACAAAAAGGAAAAATTCTCCTAGGGGAGTAGTCAAAAAAGTTAAGATGGCAGCCACAGCCATGTGATCAATGTCTCACCCTTTTTATGTGCATCACAGACCCCCTTGAGTTCTCTGACCCTTTCTCTGAGGATCTAAATCGAGAGCATTTACTTTGGAATAATCCTTGCAAAAAATTCTGTTGCTGGTTACATCTCTCATGCAACATGTAACTTGTTCTTTATTTAAATAGGTTGCTTTGTGAATGTACTTATTTGAGAGAGATAAGGATTTCTAATATGAACCTCATCGACATCATTCCCATTTGGAAATCATTATGACAGTTAAATAGATCCTGGTTTTCTGTCTCTCCCAAATATGCTTTATAAACATAACAGAAAAAGAAAAAATAAAGCAAAACAACACACATACATGTATATATGCTTCTCATATATGTATTTATATTTCATATATTCATGTTTCATGCAACAGTTCAGTAAAGGATGATCATATTTTGCATCTATAAGCCACTTGTTCGTGTCACAGGTAACATCAGCTCTTCAAGCCATTGAGTAATTGGGGCCATACTTTTGTTTTTCCAGCATCTCTTAGCAGTAAGAAAGACATGGAGAATCCATTTCTGTTGCCCAGCTATCATGTTTCCAGTTAATATACGTGTGATTCAAAAGAATATGGATGTCCAAAAATATTAAACCGTGTCTCATGGTCAAATGAATATGAGAATGACTTCTTCCCAAAATATAACAATTTTAAGACCTTGCCTATGGGCTATTTGGATGCTGGGGGTGAAACCCTTCCACCTCAGGTGACTGAAAGAATGCTGAAATAGCTCACCACTGTAGTTTTTAATTAAAAAGGTATGCAGAAAATAGGATGTTAAGGTAAAGGAAAAATAGTAGTTAAAAAAGTTGCTATGGATTTTGGACTGGCAGCCTTCCATTTATAAGGCAAGTGTTGTAGCCATTGTGATATTATAATAACCATGGTAATAATAGCTCTCAAAGATAATAGAAACAGGGCAGTATGAAAGGTTTTTGTTTTTAAAAGGTTGCTTATTGTGCCTGTGTGTACATGCATTTTGATGCTTTAACTTTGTATATATACATTCAATTAATTTTTGTATGTATGTATATACGTATGTATATATGAGTACCCATATGGTGTAGTGGTTCTGGACTAGGAGCAGGGAGAACAGGATTGAGTCCTCCCTTAGTCATGGAAACTGCCTGGGTGCCTTTGAGCCAGCCACTGTCTCTCAGCCCTAGACTGGCAAATCAAAACATTTATCTGTTGTAATCTGTATGATACCCTGTGGTTCATAACTGTTAGTGGTCTACATCCTGTAGTGGACTGATCTGAGCTGATAATAAACATCTGTGGGCAGATCTTCCTCGACATAGATACTTAATATATGCCATATAAAGTCTGTCTGTCTATCTATCAAATCTATCTATCCATCGAATCATCACCTCCAGGAAGCAATCACTTTTCTTGGAACAGCAAGGTGGAAGGGCACAGCAGCTGTGGGAGGACATGATAGCCTGCACTATGGACCGAATACCTTGCAAGCTGTTGCCAAAGTGTCTGAGTCTGGATAGAATTTTCTTAAACTGGTTTAGAATCAAGCTGTATGAGCACAGAACAGGAGCAGCTTAAACCCTAAGTGCAGATATGGCCTAAGTGAAGCCATCTATAAACTGGTTCTAGTCAAAAGATATGCATAATGCTAAATTCAAGATTTGAAAAAAAAAGCTCCTATTTTTAATTGACAACTACATTCTTTTCAAAGATAGGTTCAGAAGTGAGAAACACCTATTGGAATGTATAGAACAACGTACAATGTATTTCTGAAAATATTTTCCAGATATACCTGTGGGAATTCCATGGAAGATATAAAATATTTTTGGGAATTACATTTATTTTGATAGTTTTTGCCCTACTCCAAAGGGCAAGGCTTAAAGACTCTAATCTATCAGGATCCAAAGATCCTCTCTGTGTACCTTATTCATATTAAATGTAATAATTTGAGAAATATCACATGGAATAAGAATACTGAAGTAGCTAATAAATTTACAACTGAAACTATTTTAAAATTAGATAGTTGGACTTTTTCAGTGGAGGTAGAGTACAGAGGTCATGGCATTGAGTCACACCACTGGGGTGGGAACAGTGTTGAACAAGTGTCCACTTCAGAATAACAGCTTTGAAGAACAGATTACATAATATCAGCCTTAGAAAAAGTGATGGGGATTGGGAGAAATACAGGTATATCACGAGGAGCATGCTGATCAAAATGGGAAATATGCATGCCAAAAATTCCACACAAGTAAACTAAAGATCTGCCTTTTGGAGTTATGCAGGGATATAGTAGTGTTTCCATGTTTCACTTATACTTTCTGAGAGTAAGGCTGTAGTGATCAATGATAAAGCCTTGTCCAGAGATATGATTAGATACCACATAATGTCAGCTTAGTTGAGAATTCCTCCATCACTGCCTGGTCATTATTACTTGTAATGCATACCACATGTATGTACCACTTAATGGCACATCATTTCTCTCACTATCACTGAAAAACAATGCTGGTTCTGTTTGCAAAAACTTGCTATGGAATTACATTGAGTCAATTTCCAGGTTGGTTGTCATAGGTCTTAGCTGAGGACAGAATCTCATCAGTGTCCTTATTTCTTGATTTTATCAATAAATATATAAATATGGTATGAAAATATCTATATCTATATCTAATCTATATCTATATATCTATATCTAAATATGTACCTATCAAATTATTCATGGAAAATATAATTTATCCTTCTGGTATTTTTCCTTTAATGATAAGGATTTTCACTTGTATTCACTTTGAATATGTAACATAAGCTGTACATCTATTAAACTGAAGTGGATTTCTTTGTATATCTGAGTCATTAAGATATATACTTGGAGCATTATACCTCATACCCAAATTTCCTGTGAAGCTGCTTCCCTTACACAAATGCTAAATCAGGGTATTGTCTAAGGGGTTTTCTTTCAAGGGGTGAGCATGGGGCTTGATAGGGAAATTTTCTTCTACCTTTTGCTGATATGATCATGCTTTCGAAGGATCCCTGCAGGGTTGGTTTGCTGGATAGGTAACACATGGAGAGCCTTGTCATTTAAAGGAAACTCAAATGGTGAAATCCCACAGCTTATTAATAAAAACCAAACCACTTCGTAATACCATTTCCTGAACTGAAAATCTTCAGTGACCAGGTATATATATCAGCACCCCGAGAGGCGAAGATCAAACTTGCAAGTGTAGTAGACAGTCAAGTTAGATACACTACTTTGGTTCTAGTTTCCAGTTCTGTAGCAAAGTAGTCTTTCTACTTAAGTCAGATACAATGGCTTGGCAGATTTGTCTCTTCTTCCTTCTAATGAGTACTTGTCCTGATGTCATCACTGGTTCAACTTTTGAACATATCAAAGATTCTATAATGAAGCTAGAGAATGATTTTGTAAGTATGCCTTCAAACTCTTCTTTAAAAATTTCTTTTCTCTATTTGGATGAACTCTAGCATAGCTGATAACTATATTTTGGAGCAGCTACCTAGTTTTGATGCAATGTGACTTGATGTAAATTTGTAATAATTTGGAAAACATTCCATTTTAGTTCTATGAGTTTGGGGTGAATTATTTAGAACTTGCTTCTACTACAGATCCAGATGACAAAACTCTTTGCAATAATAACTATATTTAATTTAAGAAAGAATAACTATATTTAATTTAATAAATTAAAGAATTAATATTAGTTATTAGTCCACATGTATATCATTGTTTGTTTCAATGCATCTGATAAAGTTACAGGAAAACTGTGTACGTATGATTTTTCTCTAGAATTGGAGTTCATAGATAAAATTTGACTGTTTAAGGGAAATAGGCAGAGTTGGCTACTTGTTCAGGTACTTATTCTGAGATATTTCACACAGAACTGGCAACCTCTCCTACTTTTTCATTGTCTAACCCTAGAACATGTAGCTTGGCTAAAGCTTTTTCATAGTTCTATGACAAGTTGAACATCCTCATGAAAATGTATTTTTCTAAAGCTTTCATTTAATGAAGTGTCAAAGAAATTGCTTATTTTGTGATTTATAGTTATAGAAGACACTTGAGACTAAATATAGTTCAAATGTTGAATTTGATAGTTCATTATATCATTCCCCATAGATTTACATCTCTACATAAAGCAATTTTTGGTGTTACTAAAATTTGGCTGAGGATGTATCATCACAAGCTGAATTACACACAATAAACATGCACTAGTGGGACTTCTCAAGTGTTTGAGGGATATTTTCATGAAAGTAATTACTGATTCCACAGATGGAAATGCAGCCTACATATCTTAACTTTTGAATGTTAAAAATAACACTATATTTCAGCGCTGAAGTGACTGTAGACTTAATGGGTAGTAGCATTTCTTTAGTCAGAAGAAATTGTTGTTGAACTCTATGCTGCAATCTTCTTTGACAGTTAATGCTACGAGCAGCATTTTAGGGCAGTCTGCATGCATGCATTGCCAAAGTAGCTACAGCTATAATCTTTGTTTGACTATATTGAATTGGTTAGTGTTGTATTTCCTAGTCTGATTCTTGGAAAATAAGTTTTCTTGGCAACTCAGAACCAATGGAATGCAATTGCTGAATCTAGTACTTATATTTACTATTTGATACTATTATTTTTTTATAATACCAATAAGAACTTCAGCATTAGTAGTGCTTATGAAATACAAACTAACAACAGCTGGAAACGGTGTGAGATACATTGTTTGGCTTATGCTACGTTGCTGTGCATAGAAATTAAAAATCATTATTTGAGTTCTCCATATCTCTAATTTAAAAGGAAGGCAACCCAAGTTGACAAACATATGTGCTTAGTTCTAAAATATTTCTTTCATTTTCTAAACTGAATTTATGAGCAGAAATAGAACAGAGGAATTAGAAACTAAGCATCATTGTAGCTTTTAAATGTGCCCTATCATAGTCTGCTGTTAGATTTATCCCATCTTTTTTTTCCCGAAGCTCAAAGTAGAGTACATGGCATTCCTGCCTCCAATTTCTCCCACAGCAACAATTCTGCCCAAAGTCACCCTTGAGCTTCCATGATTGAAGGTCAATTTGGACCAGGGTATCCCCATTCCTCATCCAGCACTTTCATCACTACCCCACACTAGATCCTAAGTCAGGATGATACAGTAAATAGAAGTATTTCAGATCGATGAATTTTACATTGGTAAAAGTAGGAAATATTCAAGACCAAATGCTTTATTTAATCACATTTCACTGGTATATTTTGAATATTTAGGGTAAATATTTGGAATACAAATTAAAGTGAAGAGGAAGCTTAGACATATTTTCCACCAGTTAGTCACTTTCTAAATATTATAATAAAGAAAGGAGGTCAGCATTTCTGAACAACGTTATTTTAAAACTCAAGCTGAATCAATTTGTATGGCTCAAAGTCTAAGGGGATATGTAATAGTTATCAACCTGACTGTGGAGGAAAAAATACAGAGAAAAAACTGGAATTGAGCCAGAGCTTTCATTGCTAAAAATGAATTATATTATATTTTGGGTTGAGCCATTTTGTATCTTGTATTGCAGAACACCAGTCAGTCTGACGTTGCTGATGATGGATCTATTTTCACACACAGATTTAGAAATGGACTATGGACAGAGGTAATTTCCTCAATTTGTTCTGTGGAGGGGGACACATATTTTGGAAACTCTAGTCCTGAACTGAAATATCAATTGCTCCGAAACACTTGGCAATAGAAGATTTCCCCTACACACAAGAACATGGAGTATATTGCCAGTTTTGTTAAATGGTACAGTGTTCATATTTTTATAAAAATTATATGTGAAGGATGGAACTTTATCAACTACACTGACATGATTTTGGAGACACATCAGGAGAAACTCTAAGAAGTCACTCTGATTTCAGAAACAAACTAGCCATTGTTTTGACATTGATTTTTGCCAAACAACTTCCTCAAGATATCAGTGATGGTCTGAGGATACTTCATGTAGAATGAAAAAAACTGAAGGCCTTTCATTTGAATTGTTCAAATATCTGTTATTGGAGAAATGTCACCAATATATTTCTTTTTTGCTGATTTTCTGGCAGGCCAATGAAAAAAAAATCTTACTTGCCCAGATGATTTCAATGTACAGCAACATGTTGAAATATGCAACCAAAACTCAAACTTCAGACCACCTCAGAGACTTAATAGAAGCCTTGGAAGAATATAAAACACAATTCAGTGAAAGCTTGAAGAAAGCAAATGATCTTATTGAGGTGGCAAACCTTCCGGTAAGTATCAACAATTTCCTTTGCTGTATAACATGTGATAAAGTCAAAAGAAAATGTATATGTACAAGAAGGATATGGTTGCAATTACTACATGGAGTGGTGGGGTGCAGACTGAGGTGGTGTGACAATTATTAAATAGCAAAAAGACCTTCAGGCCTCAATGTGGTAACAGTGAAAAAGACAGATTTCCTCTTGAACATCCATTTTACCCACACACAGGCAATGCTAGTTGAGGATGGTGGGGGGCAAGACCAACATATCTAGATGGTTTCTTATTGGAGAATACTGATGTTGAAGAGGAGTACCGAAATAACCTCGAAGAAGGAATGTGAGAGCAATTGCACAAACACTAGTTCAGCCCTGAGAAAGAGGAAGGGATGAGAAAGAAACTTTAGGGTGTAGAGGGCAGAGGGACAGAAGGAAGAGCCCCTGTCAACGCAGTGGTCTGATAAAAGAAACCCGAGTCCAGGGCAGGAATGCAACGTGAGTAAACATCTCAGATAAGCCCCTCCCTAGTTCACACAAAGATAAAGGGAGGGAGGGGGGAGGCACATTCAGACTTGCAAGATTCTGTTACTATAACTCTACAATAAAAGTAGTATTGGTCTATGTGACTTTGATTTCCTAGTTCTGGTCTACCTTAAGGGCTGAGATAGGGAGCTATGAGATGACCATGGAGAAAGTAGCCAGAGGTTATTAGAATGACCGTAGGTCAGAAGAAGCATGCGTTAAGCCCACGGTGGAAGAGTATAAGAGAATTTGACTGACTCAGACTGACTCCCCCCTGATTTGCCGAGGTATAAGAGGGAAGGAAAGGAAAACACAGGCACACTTGCAAGATTCTGCATTAGAAGGATTACCCTTCCTGGATTCTCTTTGGTGTAAGAGGGGGCAGAGAGAAACTAGGTCAGGCTTTCAAAATTAAGGTCAACCCTTCAAGGTAGGCCAGGTCAGGAAACAGACACCACAAGAACCACTGGAGCTGCTTTATTATTGTAGGGTATAATAACAGCACTTGAAAACCTGCCAAAGTTTCTCTCTGTCACCTCTTAAAACCAACAGAATCCAGGCAGGGTTATCTTGAGTCTCTTTTTCACCCCCTCCTCTTTCTCAGGGCTGAGAAACATAATCACTCTTGCAGTTCTTCTTCAATGTTATCTCTGTATTCCTCTACAGACACAGAATAGGGGTACTCCCAGTTTATACATCAGAGGTCATACAGGATGAAACTATTGTGGATTGTAGTTCAGCAGTACCTGGGAGGATATGCATTCCCCACTCCTGTTATAGTGGAAGGGAATAATAACAATAATGTACTCGTTTCTTGCTCCTTATTGAAAACCACAATTACTATTTTGGGGGGGGGGGCGGTTAGGAGTCATCCAGTGCATTATATATGATAAGTGGAAAACATCATTCATGTGGGCAAGGTCTTTTTTTCCCCAATTTTCCTTGTTTAAGGGAGGTGTTTGGAGATAATTCTTTCTTTCTGAAATGTTACAGTTTCAAATATTACAGTTTTAATATGTTAGTCATCTGAAAATGGTCGGAAACCATGCCATTACTTTTCAGTGACCGCATTCACAACAGACTGAAGAGGAATCTTCAGGAAGTTTATAGTACCTGATATTTCAGGTTACCAATTCTAGGTTATTGGATCAGGGCATTAGAGTTTGAAACAGCCCTTCTAGCAGAAAAACTTGTTTTCCTTTCACTGGGATTCTAGCACACGTGCCATTATTACTTACCTCCATTTTTTTTTTAAAGAAGAACATACATAGATCATACAGTGCATTGCTTTATTTTCATAATCTCCAACTATTTTTAATGTATCAAAATTTTTAATTTGAAATAGATGAATGATTTGAAAATCCAGCGCAAGGCAGTAGCTGAAATGTATCGTGTCTTGCTTGAAGTGAACGCTGAAGAAATTAAAAGACTAAGGAGAAGTAGAAGACAAAATCCAAGAAGTCAGAAGAGACTTCTACCAAACCTCAGAGGATAGCAGTCTTTTACAATTTTAAAAGATAATATAATTTTTAATCTATAAATTTTATTTATTCGTATTTATCAGTTTAAAATGTTAAATTATTTAAAATTTATAATGTTATCTAAGATATTAATATTATTAAAGCCATATTTATCTTCTAATATTTTTAAATTAAATCTGTAAGTACCTGGCATTTTCTATGGAATGCACATATGTTTAATTATTAAACTCAAAATTCTACAATTTCCCAACATTCTGATGATTTATTTATTTATTGCATCTAGTGGTCATGAGGGGATAGTTTGCTTTTAATGTAGAATTATAATTTATTTATTTACTGAATCCCCATGGGTCCATATACTATGTACATCTCCTAGTTGTGGGGTATGGAGATAAGTATGTTAGATGTAGCCTCTGGATTAGAGATCCCAGATTGCACAGGGACACGAGTATATTTGGTTTTGTTTGTGACATACAGGCCAAAATGTGTGAAACCACTCAGTGTTGTACATACCTTGAATTACAGGGTTAAGCTGTATGTTTAATAAAATATAAATATGCATATAAGGAAAGGAGTTGTGGAAACTGCCTGGAATAGGGTAAAACGAATTATGTTACAGAGTGCCCCAGGAGTACATAGACGCATGCTAATGAGAAATATGAAAAAGGAAACTTGGTGGAATGATAAAATAAAAGAAGGTGTGGATGAAGAAAAAATGCATATAAGACAATGATTGCTGCAGAAAATGAGAGAAACATATTGAATAATGTGCAGAGAGAAAAAGAATATAGTTAAAGAGAGCAAGTAGTGGTTAAGATGAAAAGAGGCAGAGAAAATGCACAGCGATCTTGATGGAAATAAAAAATTGTTTTGTAAGTAGGAAGAGTCAATAGAATTATGAATAAAAGCCATTAGATTATTTGGGATGAAACTGAAGGGAGGGAATGCTGGAAAGAGTATTATAGAGTTTTGTAAGGAAATAATAAATTTTTCATCAAAGAGTGGAATTGAAACACATGCTATAAATCTTAGTGTGCAAGAAAAAAATAATGAAAAGGAACTCATGAATGCTGTGATAATGTTGAATAATGGTTACGTCTGCAGATGTAGATGGTATAATTGGGAAAATGTTAAACTAGGTATGCAGTTTACATAGCGTGCACTCTGCAATTTGTCTCACATGTATATGAAAACGGCATCTCTACCTGACAAATGGAAGAATGATAGTGTTAGTATTCCCCATATACAAAGTAAGATAGCAAAAGTAAATGCAAACCCCCCATATGGATAATTTATAAACTATGCCAGAGAAGAACTATAATGGAAAGGGTACAATGGTAACAATCAGCAGTGTGGCTTTACACCAGGAAGAGGATGTACAGAGTCAATGATTGCTCTTCAGCAAGTCGTTGAGAAATTTGTAAATGTGAGAAAGTTTATTGTGCAATTGTTGATTTAGATAGTATATCTGATAGTAAATAGGCCTGAATGGTGGGCTGTTTTGTGGAAATTCGGAGCTGAAACTTGCTGAATGTGTTAAGAGTAGCATATGATGAAAGGAAGCATGTGTGAGAATAAATAAAATGCTTAGTGAATGGCTCAGCACTGAACAGTGAGTAGCAATAGTATTTTGATTTGGTATGCACTTAGCTCCAAGTTCAGTACAAGACCTGTTTTTTTCCTGCAACAACACTGTGATGTAGGTTTGGCTGAGAGAGACTTGCCCCCAGTCACCCAATGAGCAACCATGGCTGGAATCTGGGTCTGGCCATTCTTAGTGCAATATGTTCTACACTAGACTGGCTCTCAACAAAACAGGGATATGGGATGTTCCGTTCTTTGTTTATTGTATTTATGAAAAAAATGTGTAAGGAATACTTGTGGTGACATCACAGGTGTGCTGGTTGGGGTTATATTTGTACTGTAGACAGTACAATAGATGTATAGGAGTTGCTGAGAGCCTGAAAAAGAGATGTCAGATATTTAAAGAACCAAAGGCAAATTTAAAGAACCAAATAAAGCAATATATGGACATGTTGGATGCTAGTTTAGTATGCTAGGATAGAAATGTATAGTGACTGGGGTTCATGTAATCTAGTTTTTACCTATCTTTCATTTTCTCTTTTTTTATCTCATGCTTTTATTTCTTTCTCTTTTTTTACTTTCTTATTTTTGGTGTGTATAACATTGCTTATCCTGAAGGGGAATAGTGTGGGTGTGAATGTATGTATGTAACCTACATTAGAGCAATTAAAATATAATAACAACCAGAAATTAAATCAGTATAAAATAATATTCATTTTATTCATTTAAAGAACAAGAGGGAACGGAAAACAAATACAAAAGAGAATGCATTTATGCAACATTCACAAAGAGAAGCCTTGGGTTATAATGATGTTAATCTGTTCATGAGAACATATTGAATTCCTCTAAGGTTTGGATATTGTGGGTTTCATTTAATGAGGTAGGGATTAAACCAACCATGCAACTCTCTGATGGGGTTATTGATTTATTCACCTATCTGGTTTAAATACCACTAATTATAAACTGGCTGTAAGTAGTCTTCAACCTAGTAACAACTTAAAATATAATAATATCATCTACCATGAAATGTAACAATGTAATAAGTAACAATCATATCACACCAAGGAAAATCATCTGAAATAACTAATCAGTACCTACTGGGGTGGGGTTGGGTCAGGGAACCTGACTCACAATCACAGCCCAAATATTTCCTGGAAAAGCCAGATCTTAATCTTTGTGATGCCCGAAACGTGGGGGAATGTTGTTCCATAGAAAGCAGGCAGCAGTGAAAAAGGCCTGCCTTTCTGCCCCCCCTACTCTAAAAGAAGGAACCCCAAATGATCTCCCTTTCTCCAGCTGTTTCTGTCCATCCATTCTCTTATTGGAGGGACAGAAACAGCTGGGAGCAGATAGTCCTGAAAATATCCAGGTTCTGAACCCCATAAGACTTTAAAAGGGACAACCAGCACCTTGAATTGCACTCAGAAGCTAACCAATAATCAGTGCAGTTCCTAAAGCTGAAGTGTTATTAGGCAAAAGAAGATGTGCCCTTAACTACTCAAGCTGCTGCACCCAAGTTCAGCTGTAGCTTCTGAGTATTCTTTAAAGGCAGCCCCATGTAGAGTGCATTGCAATGATTCAAATAAGAAGGTATAAATGACAGTGAACAAGAGTCAAACAGAAGTTCCAGTGTCATTCTGACAATTCCTCATCAGAACCCTACTACCATCCCTTCTTATAGAAATGGAGGCAGCACTATTGCTTATCTTTAAGATTCTCCATGTTGCATAGAACACCATTAAGGCAAGACATTATCTTAAGCTATTGAGCTGGTTGCACCTATCTGCACCCCTTGGCTGTCTCTTGCTAGCCAAGATTTGAACCAAGACTGTGATTTTATTTGTTCAGAAAAATCCCAAGAATTAACCAATTATTAGATTATTATAATTTATGTATTATATTTATATTTTATTATTAACATTAGCCATTAATTGTTTATTAATAAAGATTATTATTGCAGCATTATTACCATTATTAGTGCCAGTTTGGTGCAGTGGTTAAGGTGCTGGCCTAGAAACCAGGAGACTATGAATTCTAGGCTTCCCTTAGGTATGAAAGCAGGTTGGATGATTTTGGGTCACCCTCTCTCAGCTCAACCCACCTCACAGAGTTGTTGTGGGGAAAATAGGAGGCAGGAGTAGTAAGTACTTCACTGCCTTGAGACAATATATGAGTTGACTACATATAGAAGGTAATATTTGTAGCTCAGGGTTGAACTGTGGGGTCCTTGGGATTCTCTGAGCTTGGTTGTTTTCTTGCAAATGTTTCATTACCTGGCTAGGTAACATCTTCAATGCTAGATTGGAATGGGGTTTGCTCTCTGTTTATATACAGTGGCATGCCCTACCAGTGTTGGTGGGGGTGTTGGTGGGGGTGGGGGTGTTGGTGGGGGTGGGGGTCCCTCCCTCCTTTCTTGATAATTCCTTGATTAGGATATTGTTTACTGCTTGATTGTCTGGTGTTAATGTTGGTGTTAATCTCTGCTTATCTGGGTGATGATTGCTGGCGAGATGTTCTGATCTTTTGTTTCCTTTTTATTGTCTCTTTTGAATAGTGTGTAGATGTTGTTTATCTGCCTGTTGATGGCTAACTTGTCTGAATACCAAGCTTCCAGGAATTCCCTCGCATTTTTGGATTTAACTTGGTCTAAGATGCTGACAGTTTCCCAATTGAAACTATGGTGAAGTCTGTCCATGTGTTGTGAGATTAAGGAGTTTTCATCATGTCTTCTGACTACTAGTTGGTGTTCATGGATGCACTCTGCTAGCCTTCTACCTGTCTGTCCTACATAGTGTTGGTGCAGTCCTTACACTGTAAGTTGTAGATTACTCCTGTTTTTACTTCTTGGGCTACTGGGTCTTTTGGTTTACTTAAGATGTTCTGGAGGGCTTTAGTTGATTTGTGTGCTACAGAGATGCCATGTGGTTGTAATAGTCTGTTGGTTGTTTCTGAAATGTTTCTAATGTATGGCAGTGTGATCCTTTTCATAGCTTGTGTTGGTTGTGCTGAAGTAGGCTGAGTGGTCAGGCACTTTTTGATAAAGTTGTGTGGGTATCCATTTTGTTGGAAGATGTTGTATAGGTGGTCTGTTTCCTTTTTCTGCTGTTCTGGGTTGCTGCTGTGCATTTGCACTTGTTTGAATAATGTTCTTACACAGTTCCTCTTGTGGGAGGTTGCATTGTTACTTTGGTAATGGAGTGCTTGGTTAGTGTGGGTTGTTTTCCAATAGACTAGTGTTTCTAATTTGCTGTCATTTCCTCTGCTAATGTGGATATCCAGCAAGGGTAGCGTGTTGTTGTTTTCTTCCTCTCTAGTGAATTTTATTCCTTTGATGATGTGGTTGATGGTTTCATGTGTCTTCTCTAGTTGTTCCTTTTTATTATAACAAAAGTATCATCTACATACTGGATCCATACTTTTGGTTGTATGCATGGAAATGCTATAGTTTCTAGATGCTGCATTACAATCTCTGCTATATTGTCCTTTTTATTGTCTCTTTTGAATAGTGTGTAGATGTTGTTTATGTGCCTGTTGATGGCTAACTTGTCTGAATACCAAGCTTCCAGGAATTCCTTCGCATTTTTGGATTTAGCTTGGTCTAAGATGCTGACAGTTTCCCAATTGAAACTATGGTGAAGTCTGTCCATGTGTTGTGAGATTAAGGAGTCCTGAGAGTGGTGATCCCATGGGTGTACCTCTGATTTGTTGGTATATTTGTCCATCAAATTGAAAATATGTAATGAGGCAGAGGTTGATGAGGTCCATGATTCTGGATATTTTGATCCTGGTGTATTTGGTTAGGTTGGATGTGTTGTATAGTACTGCTGACATGGATTCCTTCACTAGTTCTGGGTTTATGGATGTAAAGACTGCTGTGACATCAAATGAGACCATAATTTCATCTTTATCTATTTGTACATCTTTGATTTTCTGGAGGAACTGTAGTAAGCAGTTGATAGAACATTCGCTCCTCTCTGTGAGATGCCCAAGCGTTTTTGTCAGTTCTTTCGCTATGTTGTATGTTGGAGTCCCTGGTAATGATACAATTGGTTGGAGAGTATGTCGGGCTTGTGTATTTTTGGTCGCCCATAGAAAGGTGGGAGGATGGGTCCACTGCTTTTCATCCACCACTGTTCTTTTGTGATATGGCCTTTCTTGGTTAGGTTGTTAAGGCTTCTCTTGATCAGGTTGTCTAGTTTCTGTATTGGATTGGTGTTAACTGGAATGTAGGTTTCTTTGTCCTCAATAATTTTTTGGCTTTTTGTATGTATTGTGATTTATCCATGATAACTGTGGTTCAGCCTTTGTCTGCTGGGAGGATGATGATGGTTTGGTCTTTCTTTAGGTTTTTGAATACATGTATGTATGTGTACATACACACACACACACACACTTGTATATACTTGACTACATATATATACATATACATATATATGTGTGTGTGTATACATATACAGTGGAATAAAAATATAATAATAATAATAAACTAAGTGCAAACTATCACTTCATTCTCTTCATGAATGATTTGTTCACATATTATGTTAAAGTTGGGTATTTAAGCCACGGACTTCTGAAAATGGATGAAGCCAGGTTTGGTCTTTCAAAATCTGTGACAACTGTACAGAACTGAACCAATTTGGTGTGGGAGGAGAAGCTGTAAAAAAAAAAGGGGGAGGAGAGAGAATTCAAAAATGGCATAGATCTTGCTGGGAGCTGCAGATACCTCCCCCTCCAATTCTCCAATACCTCCATATTGAAGAGGCAGTTGAGAAATGGCCCAGAATGTTGCTGGACTCCTACTACCTCTTTCTTCACAGCCACTACTACTGAAGGAGGCAGTGGTACTCTTCTTTCTCATTAGGTCACCGCTAGATCTCACCATTCTGGACAATTATTGTCCAGTTTCCAATTTCGAGGAAGGTTATGGAGAAGGTGGTTGGATGGCAGTTCTGGAGGATCTTGGAGGAAATGGATGATCTGTACCTGTTTCAGTTGGGTTTCAGATAGGGGTATACTATGGAGACAGCACTGGTTGTGCTTGTCAATGATCTTTGGTGGAGCTGGGATGGGGGTGTTGCATTAATCCTTGTGCTCCTTGATCTCTCAGCAGCTTTTGATACTGCTGATGATGGTATTCTTCTGGACTGCCTGTGAAGACTGGGAGTGGGAGGCACTGTGCTGTAGCTTGCCTCCTTCCTCAGTGACTGTTCATATTGGCATTGATGGGAGGGGATAGATTGCACCCATGGGCCCTTACTGTGTAGTGTCTCAGGGCTCAATACTCTCCTCCCTCCCGTTTAACCTCTACATGAAACTGTTGGATGAAGTCATCCATCAGTTTGGGGTTTGGTATGATCAGTACACTGATTCTGTAAAGTGGGAACTGGGCCTTGTCAGGTTTGCAGGGTCAAAGAAAAATACCTTAAAAGTAGGCTTTCATTTTATTCTTGCCACAACAATATGAATGGTGCAGTTTATAAGGAAATGTGTCCTTCTAATTATAGTGCAGTTTCAACCCTTCAGAGTTATTGGCACAAAGTTGCCTACAGAAAACATGGCTTCCCCTTTCTTTTCAATGGCTGAAAATGATCTGTAGATTGAATTTGGAACAATCCTTGTTAACATGGAGTTCCATTTATACACTGGAAAACAGCCCAAACAATTGGGATGGAATGTCTGTGGTTTATTTTGAACCTTCAATGGGATATTCTTGAAGCTCATTATAGAAATCTCCTTGGTGATTTGTCATCAGCTAATTTCCATACGATGAGGTAGCAAGATGGTTTTCAATGAAATACCTCAGCCTTCTATGACACTTTTGTAGCCGCAAGAAAGGAAGGGATTTTAAACAGTGTTTCTCACAGGGTAAAAAAAAAAAAAAGCTCTCTGCAGGAAACAAGCTTTGCTTTTGAAAAGAAATGTAACCACATCTATCAATACTAAAACTGAAGTCTTTAGCCAACAGAAGTAAAACAGAGAGACTGAAAAACCATTTATTTCTAAATGCTAAGAAATATGGAAATCCCAAGAGTTAAATGCAATTATGCAAACACATCCTTACACACACACACACACACACACACACACACAGAGAAAGAGAGAGAGAGGTATACCATGTAAAATAACATCTTAAAACATTTACTTATACATCTACTGTGCCATTGTCATAGTAGATCAAGTTGCAAATCAAATAAGGACGTGGAATATGATATGATAATGCTCCTCTCCATCCCCTATTTTAACAAAGCTGCCATGTAACTAGTCTGCTTAGAAGGGGAACACTTCCAGCATTTGCAGAAGATATTCTGGAAGTAGGTATGAATTGCAGGAGAGTTTAGAACTATAAAGCACCCACCAAGAATCTCCTCTATTTTTTTGAACACTGTGTATAAGTGTGTTTGTTAAGACAAATTCTTTCCTCCTCTTCCCCTTCTCCCTATGATGCCAGAGTAAACAAATCAATAACTGTGAAAAAGTTACGTTAGTCTGTTGATGTGTTTTAAATCAAAATGCATAGACACCAATTAAGGTGTTAAAAAAATAAATTGTAGGATGTGTAACATACCCACCTATTTCCTCTGAAAGGTATATGTTGCCATTTTATCAGCACTTTTGCTTGTTTTGCTGAATGTGTGAGTTTCAGTAGTTTTTCTGAATGCTTGCCTTCTCTGAAAAGTAGATAGTCATTTTAAGATTTTAATCTGTATACATCATGCAACATTGTCAAAATTCACATACACTTTCTACCTTGCGGCAAAGTGGTCCTAAACTGGATAGTCATAAGCCCCTCCAAAACTTCAAATTTGGAAAGGGTGATAGAAAGGGATTTTAAAATGGAAATCAATGGAGCCAGCTTGCATATTTCCATAATCCAAACCCCTACAATAGGGTCGAACATTTCAGACACACAGTTACATGTCACCTGTAGTCATGGATTTATGGCCCTCAGCATACTCTGTTGGGAAATAAAAGTCACTTCAAGTATTTTGCTCTAAGAAAAAGTGATCTGTGCAACCTATTGCTCAGTTTCATAACTGGCTAAACTACTTAAGTGGGTAATAAATAAATTGGCAAATGTGCTGATGTTAATGGGCTCATTAAGTTGAGTATTTAGTTAAGACTAAAGCACTTTGTGTCAATTTCTTATGTGATCTCAGAGCGAGTTTGGGTCAAGTCTCCTCTGAGCCAAACTCAACTCTTGGTGATTTTGTGGGCATATCAATGGACAGGGGTCCATAGGGCATAGTCAGAAAGTCAAGATGGCAGCCATGATGATGCAATCGAAGTGATCAATACACCTACAGAGCGGACAGAACTTCAATTTGTACCATCATGGCCGCTATCTTGGTTTTTGACCAAACTTTGAGGACACTCCATCCATATACTTTTCTTGGAAACAAAATTGTAGTGACTTGTCATTGCGTTCTTCCACTATGTTTTTTGACTTCCCAGTCTAGCCTGCAGAGCTAGGATTTCCTGGTAGTCTTTCAGTCTAAGTACTAGCCAGACCCAACCCACAGAAAAACAGATTCTTCTTCTTTTTCTGGGCAAAAATCAGTCTTTTAGGGAACAACAAACGACAAACTCAGCAAGTGAAAGTGAAAGCTGCAGTTGTAATCCTCAGGTGTCAAAGCTTTCAGTTTGATTTCAGTTTGTACTACAAGCTATGGGACCTTCACAGGAAATTCCATTCATGTCATAAAACTACTATATCATCACAACGTGCCGAAGACCACAATCTCAGAAAGGTGTACTAATAAGCAGTAAGTGATGGGGGGAAAGATGTCCTTTTGTTACATGAAGGCATTATGTGATAACACACCTTTTAAGGTTAATGGGACAATTGCTGTTTTTTCTAAGCCACATACAGTGCAATCCTGAATGTCATTTTTCTCAGTTAGACAAATGAGCTGTAACTGCCATTCATATAAAACTGCCAAACGTATAAAGTAAATGCCTCAATTCTACTCTCTGACCTGGTTAAAATTGCCTATTTCTGAAAACTGCTTGAAATTCCCAGGACTCACTTCTGAATAGATTTTAATTTCAAAGGCCTTAGCTAATGTTGCTTCTCTTCTCAATAAACCATATACCTGGCATGAAAGCTTTTAATTTTTCAGTAACGTCTAATGTTGTTGGGGTAGGGAGAAGGGAATGAATAAATGATAAAACCATGTGAAGGGCCATCCCAAGACATTTTAGTACTGGAAACACAAGGAAGTGAATACCTCTGCAAAGTTGCAATGCCCACTTCCATTTGAAAGGAAGAGGTTAATTTAATTAGTGCTGTGCAAATCACAGGGCACATGGCCTTCACTTCTACAAGAACTTACCACCACTCAGTAGCTGCTTCCTAAAGCAGCTGCTTCATTCTTCCAGCTGTATAAAAAAGGAACAAAATTGTCCTTATTTTCATTGATTTCACCACCTATAATAACTTTCAATATCTTGAAATTTTGACACTTTAATGCTGCAATCCTAAATATACTTTCTAATCTCAAAGAAAGCCCCAGTGCATTCCACAGAGATTGGTCTCAAGTGTGCATATATAGGATTGCACTGTAGGTGGCTTAGAAAAAACAGCAATTGTCCCATTAACCTTAAAAGGTGTGTTATCACGTAATGCCTTCATGTAACAAAAGCACATCTTTCCCCCCATCATTTACTGCTCATTAGTATACCTTTCTGAGATTGTGGTCTTGAGTACTTTGTGATGATATAGTAGTTTTATGACATGAATGGAATTTCCTGTGGAGATCCCACAGCTTGCAGTACAAAGTGAAATCAAACTGAAAGCTTTGACACCTGAGGATTACAACTGCAGCTTTCACTTTCACTTGCTGAGTTTGTCATTTACAAATCCTGGACCCTCAGAGAAGCGAAAGTCTTTCCTGTCCAGTTCCTAGGCCAAAGGATAGTACACATCAACCCAAGAAATTCATTCCATGTATGCTTGAATGACTGAAATAAGTGAGGGCACTAACTGTCCAGAGGACATATCATAACTTCTTCAAGCAATCTAATAACATCTGCTTTTTTCCCTTTCTTTTTGACAGTATTTATCCTGCATGTATTGGTGAAGTACTAGAAAAGGAGGACAAGGAGGAGGATTCTGCACAAATACGTGTAACAAATACAAATATCCTAATAAGAGAGAGCTAACGTGGTGACCCCCAGACCTATTCTGAAGCTCCCATAGCCCATCAAGATTGCGTCACTGAAATTCAGTGACAAATCACAGATTTTTGGTAGGGCACTTTGTTTCAAAAAAGAAAATGACATTGATTTGTTAAACCTTAGCTAGCTTTAATACTTTAGTTAATACAAAATAAGGTTATTTTGCCTTAACACTCCCCTCCCTACTCTATCCTGTTCTTTCCTGTGACCTCATTGTGCAACTGCCATACCCCCTAAAGCCTTCACAAGTAAAATTCCCCTCTCACCCCTGTGGGTGGTATGTGTCTTCAATCTTGGGTCCTCTACCAGAGGCCTGGGAGTTTGAGGGTTCTGCGTAGTATATTAGCTGTTCCTAGCACTGCACTCTTCTGGACAGAGAGCTCTGTTGTTGTTCCTGGGATCTGTTGGAGCCATTCTCCCAGCTTAGGAGTCACAGCCCCGAGTCCTCCTACCACCACCGGGACCACTTTGGCCTTTACTTCCCACATCCTCTCCTTCAGGCCCTAGTACTTCTCCAGCTTCTCATGCTCCTTCTTCCTGATGTTGCTATCACTTGGCACTGCTACATCTATCACTACCACTGTCTTCTGGTCTTTTCTACTACCACAATGTCTGGTTGATTGGCCAGTACCTGCCTCTCCGTCTGGATCTGGAAGTCCCACAGGATCTTAGCCCTGTTATTTTCCACAACCTTCTGTAGAATCTCCCATCTGGACTTGGGAGGGTCTAGCCCATACACTGCAGATGTTCCTGTACACAATGCCAGCTACTTGGTTGTGCCATTCAGTATATGCTGTTCCTGCCTGCATCTTACACCCTGCAACTATGTGTTGGACTGTCTCTAAGGCCTCTTTGCACAATCTGCACCTTGGGACCTGTCTAGTGCAGTAGACCCCTGCTTCTATGGTCCTGGTGCTTAGTGCCTGTTCTTGTGCTGCTATGATCTGTGCCTCAGTGCTGTCTTTAATCCAGCCACTGTCAGCTGTCCCAATGTCAGCTACCTGAGATATCTATCAATGGTACATCCCATGCAGGGACTTGTCTTGCCATGGTATTTCTTCCACTTGAACTTCCTCCCATGTCTGCTGCTGCCTCAGGCATTCCCTCAGCTGCTCATCTTTGGGTGCCATCTTACTGATGTACTCCTGGATGCTCTGCGTTTCATCCAGGACAGTGGCTTTGACACTCATGAGACCCTGCCTGCCCTCTTTGCAGCTGGTGCACAATCTCTGGGTGTTGGACTTGGGGTGGAAACCTCCATACATTGTGAGGAGTTTCCGGGTCTTCACATCGGCAGCGTCCATGTCTTCCTTTGGCCAGCTCACTATACCGGCAGGGTATCTGATGACTGGCAGGGCGTACATGTTGATGGCATGGATCTCGTTCTTCCCATTGAGCTGGCTCTTCAGGACCTGTCTTATCCTTTGGTGGTACTTGGATGTTGCTGTTATATATACAGTAGAGTCTTGTTTAACCGACCTTCGCTTATCCAACATTCCGTCTTATCTGGCGCCCCTAAAAAAAACATAACATGTATAAATCAGCAACGAGAAAAGTGTGCCGCTTGTTTGCGAGCGTGAGTGTACTCTTTCTTGTTGCTCCTGACGGTGTGGCGCCGCAACGCAAAAATCGATTGCAACAGGCGCCATGGATCGTTTTTTTTTTTTTTTATCGCACTCAATCGTTACTGTGTGTTATCCGACATTTTCGCTTATCTGACGTTCTGCCGGCCCGTTTATGTCCGATAAGCGAGACTCTACTGTATAATGAAAATCATAATACAAGGTAAGCCAACCATTTGTTACCAGCACCAATCCTTCATGCTACGTACATTAATTGATTCAACCTCTCAGTCCCCCAGAGCTCTCCAGAAAAGCTAGATTTAACTAGCTTTCTGAACATCAAAAGAGAGGGAACGGCTCTTATTTTAGGCTCTAAGTTATTCCACAGTCAGGAAGCCCCATCAGAGAATACTTGCCTCCATATTCCCTCTTGCTGCACCTCACAGGAATTCAGTTTGCTGCATTTTCTGATATACTTTTATATCTCAATTTGTAATTATGTGGACTTCCAGTGGCGGTATGGAGAACTGAAGATGGCTCTGCAAAAGCGGAGCTGACTACCATGGCAAAGACCAAGGAACTGGTGAGTAGACCAGTTCCTTGGACTCTCTCCAGATAAGGAGAGGACAGGAGATTGCCCACATGTGCTCTGGATGGCTGCTTCTCAGGAGGAAACCGCAGAACAGCAGTTTTCTGCAGGTTTGAGCACCAGGAGATGACAGGATTAGCCATCTTGCTCGCAACTGCAGTAGAGACTTTTAAAGGACACTAAATTCTCAAACCTCACTTTCTAACCACTTTCAAGAATTGCTCAGAAACTACTTCTAAGCTATTAAAGACTTTTGGAATAACAAGTTTGAAAATGCTGGGTGAGTCTGCCTTCAATCCTGAACCAAAGAAAATTTTAATCATAAGCTTAAGAATTTAAAGGATCTGAAATAAACAGCAAAAAGCTAAATAAGATTTGATCTCAGAAAGTTATAACTGGACTAGGGTCCAGATAAAATTAGAATATTGAAAATTTTACAATAAGATTTTGGAATTAATAATAAAGAACAAACAGCTTCTTGTGGGAAATAGATTCTGTTTTGGTTTTTACAAGACATAACAAAGATAAGCAATTTCATGATTTCCCATACAGGGGACTAAAGATTTTAGGTAGAGGAAAGATTTACAAGCCTATAAAATGATGTAAAACATAACAACAAAAAATACTGAAGAAGACTTTGAAGACTAGAATCAGAAAATAGTAGCCACAATAATAACAATGGCATAATGATGTCTGTTTCTGTGGATAGACTACGTCCAAAAGATGTTATTGAAGAAATGACAGATGTAGAATGAAGTTCATCTGACAAGATAGAGATGGTATTGAAAGTGGATTTATAACTGACAGGAAAAGAGAATGTTTCACTGGAACTACAAAAGAACTGGCTGAGGTTTTAAAATGTAAAAGGAAATATAAATGACAAACCAAGAGAGTGACCTGGATAATTTTTTCCTATTGGATTTAGAAAAGAGGCTTGTGCGATGGGGCAAGAAGAAATGAAGAGAAATCAAATCCTATGACAATGTTTGAATGAACTAAAGATTAAAACTGTTAGAAGAAAAAGGAAGGCATATAAAGTTAGTTTATTTGATCAAGGCTAAAACAACATAAGTTGTTACTTCTGGCAACCCTTTATGGACTTTCTGCTGATACCAGAACCGAAAAGATGATGTTTTATGGATTTGTTTATAGATAAGAGATGGGATATGGGTGAAGAGATAAATGTTTGTAACCTTAGAGGGCATCAGTCACTAAATTTGTTTATACTTGTGATGAAAGTTGGAAATCACTTCTTTATGTATTTCTTTTCTGTGTATTGTCGAAGGCTTTCACGGCCAGCATACGATGGCTGGTGTGGGTCTTCCGGGCTGTGTGGCCGTGTTCTGGAAGTTTTGTTTCCTAATGTTTCGCCAGCACCTGTGACCGGCATCTTCAGAGTGCAGGAGCACAGACAGGAGCAGTTCTCTCTGTGCCCAGGGTGATGCGTCCCTTTTGTGGGTATTTATAGAGATCTGAGGGGGGAAGGGGGATTGGGTGTGTGTGTGGGGGGGTTGAGTTACTGAGTGGCTGCTTGTTTTGGTGTCAGAATCTGTGTGTATCTTCCTGGGGATTAGGCAGGGTTTTTCTTCTATTGAATTGTTAACGAGGGGCTGCTGGGGGTGATTAGCAAGTTCATTGTGTGAACTGTTCACATGTCCTGGTGGTTGAGCTGAGTTCGTTGACCTTTTGCAGGCTGTATTTTTCAGGATTGGTAGCCAGGTTTTGTTGATTTTTAGACTCTCCTCTTTTTTACTGAAACTGTGCTGGTGTTTGTGAATCTCAATGGCTTCCCGGTATAGCCTGGTATAGTGGCTGTTGGTGTTGTCCAGTATCTCTGTGTTTTCAAATAGGATTTTGTGTCCAGTGTGCTTGAGAGCATGTTCAGCTACTGCAGATTTTTCTGGTTGCTGTAGTCTGCAGTGCCTTTCGTGTTCTTTTATCCTGGTATGGACGCTGCGTTTTGTGGTCCCGATGTATACTTGCCCGCAACTGTATGGTATGCGGTATACTCCTGCGGCAGTGAGGGGATCCCTTTTGTCTTTTGGTGATTTTAGCACTTCTTGTACTTTTCTGGTGGGTCTGAAGATTGTTTGGAAATTGTGTTTTTCCATCAGTTTTCCCATGCGGTCTGTGACCCCTTTGATATAGGGCAGAAATACTTTGTTGGTGGGTGGCTGTTTTTCTTCTTCAGTCGCATATTGCTTTCTTGGTTTGATGGCTCTTTTTATTTCATTTTTGGAGTAGCCATTCACTTGTAGGACCCAATTAAGGTGGTTAAGTTCAGAGTTTAGGAATTGGGTTTCGCAGATCCGATTGGCATGATCCATGAGGGTTTTGATAATGCCTCTCTTCTGACGTGGGCGGTGGTTGGGGTTTTTGTGTAGGTACCGGTCTGTGTGGGTGGGTTTTCTGTAGACTTTGTGTCCTAATTTGAGGTCTGGTTTGCGTATGACCAACGTGTCTAGAAATGGAAGTTGGCCGTCCACTTCTTTTTCCATGGTGAATTGTATATTGGGGTGGACGCTGTTTAGGTGGTTCAGGAACTTCTCTAGGTCTTCTTCATCCTGACTCCAAATTGCAAAGGTGTCATCCACAAATCGGAACCAGCCTGTTGGGGTAGCGGGTGCGGTTTCTAAAGCCCGTTTTTCAAAATGTTCCATGTAGAAATTTGCTACGACTGGGCTCAGGGGGCTTCCCATGGCGATACCGTCCATCTGTTCATAGTACTCCAGGCTATACCGGGAAGCCATTGAGATTCACAAACACCAGCACAGTTTCAGTAAAAAAGAGGAGAGTCTAAAAATCAACAAAACCTGGCTACCAATCCTGAAAAATACAGCCTGCAAAAGGTCAACGAACTCAGCTCAACCACCAGGACATGTGAACAGTTCACACAATGAACTTGCTAATCACCCCCAGCAGCCCCTCGTTAACAATTCAATAGAAGAAAAAACCCTGCCTAATCCCCAGGAAGATACACACAGATTCTGACACCAAAACAAGCAGCCACTCAGTAACTCAACCCCCCACACCCAATCTCCCCCTTCCCCCCCCCAGATCTCTATAAATACCCACAAAAGGGTCACATCACCCTGGGCACAGAGAGAACTGCTCCTGTCTGTGCTCCTGCACTCTGAAGATGCCGGTCACAGATGCTGGCGAAACGTTAGGAAACAAAACTTCCAGAACACGGCCACACAGCCCGGAAGACCCACACCAGCCATCCTATTTCTTTTCTCTTTATTATATTCTTATTTTCTCTTTCTTCTCTTTCTTTTTTTTTCTTTTTCCTTGTACTTTTTACTCCTTCTTTCTATTCTCTTTTCCTTCTTTAAGTTTAGTTTGTATTAGATTTTACTATTAATCTAATACAATCAAAATTCTTAATCAAAATTATATATATATATATTAGAAATTATATATATATTACATTACAAATAAAGTACATCTCTACTCACAATAGTGTTTAATTCATAATGCCTTCTAACATGCTATGATCTGAATTTTTCAAGACAACACTCCCCTAATCTTTGTTTTTCTTCCCCCCTTCCTTAGATACCAATGTAACAAGTCAATAAAATACACAAGAGCTGAGATCCTGTGCCCACATTTCATAGAGTCAGATTTAAAAGAGCCTCTCGAGTGAATCCATATTAAAATGATCTTAATAGGCTTCACTTTTGAAAAGACATACCTGGGGTTGTGCTGCCAACATCACATCTCTGGTTCCTTCTTTTTACATTAACAGTTTGGCCATGTTCAGTGAACTATAAAAGACAATTAAATCTACAAAAACCATAATTAAAAATGTAATGCTATGCACATTTTCTAGAGAGTAAAACCTCTTGAACTCATTTGGACTTAGATATGCACATGCATATATGAAACCTTTTTATCTAGCAAATTCTGGTATAAAACTAATTATTGTACCATTTGGGCAAAATAAGTATTTGAATTAATTGAATTAATCTCAATACTGAGTCAGCAAGTGTTGAGCTAAGCAGCTTAAAAAAAACAAGAGCCCAAAACCAACAAAGCCTTTTGCAACAAATATAGCAAAGCCACGCCAGTGATATTTGTGTGTGTGTGTATGTGTGTGAGACAGAGGGATAGGATCCATTGGTTACTTTTGATATGTAGCCAAAGCTTTCAAAATGATTGACTATTTCAAACACTCCTGAGCCAAAACAACAATAAAAACCAGAACAGCCCAAAGAGCTGAACTGTCTCAGCCATTGGTTTGTCTTCAGGAGCAGATGGAACAAGACGGCTAAATAGGCACCCTTACGTTAAGGAAAATGGGGACAGGAGGGGTTTAACAAGTAGCTTTCTCAGGCACTGGTGGTCTGTTTAGGAACAAATAATATGAACTTCCTTATTTGGCAGCCTCCATTCTCATTCCCTTCATAAGGGACATAAATCTTCAAAGGAAAAACTGATTTCCTAGCTAAATTCTCTAATTGACTCTTTGGAGGTCTCTTTAGAAGGAAATGATAAGAGATTTCTGGCTTGTCTTCTACTCCCCCCCCCCAGGAAGCCACTGTTTCAACTGAATTTTCCCAGGCTAGTAAAGGTTTTCTCCAGATCTATGAGCAAACTAATTTGGTTTCCTCATTTCTGCCTTGCTTTTCAAGCACATAGGTCTTTAAGCCACCTTTGGTGGGACTGAGCATGTTTGAATGTCCTCACTGACTATAGTCTCATAATTTTGTAGTTTACGTTTACAGGAAATTACATGTATTGTTATTATTAGGCCTTAACCTTTAAAAATACACTTTACGGATCTAGGTGTAAACCACAATAGACAAATATATTTTCTTGCAGACTATGGAGAATGATAATTATCTCTTCTGTCAAATAATGTGCATTTATTTGCCCACGGTTTGCAGATGACCTTTTTGACAACTATTTTCCATACCTTGCTCTGAAGCAGAGGAAAAATAAGAAAAGAGTGACTGAGTGAGAGCTGGCAGCATTAGAATTGCATACAGTTTTGGATCAACTGGATTCATATCCAGGACTGAATAGAAGTGGAAGACAAGTTGTAGTTATTTATATTACTGGGTTTGTAGATTGCATAATAGACTCATAACAAACTCTGAGTAGTATATATGCCCAATACAGTAATTGGATTAAAAATAGATACATAACAATTTATAATTCCAAGCTCCCAGACATTAACAATCATGTTCCATATAGACATCCCCCAGCAACAAGAAACAAGTAAATATATCAAATCCTGATGGCACACTGAAAAGATATGTCTTTATAGCTTTTTGAAAATTTAGGAGTCTGGGGTCTGATACAATCTTTGGGAGAATGCTGTTCCGGGGAAAGCCACAAGTGGTGGACTGATATCCCTGAACCGACACTGATAGAACTGCATTATTAAAATCATAGAATCATAGAGTTGGACAGAGCCTTGCAAGCTTCTAATTCATTTGCCTTGTTGATATAAAAGAGTTAAGCTAAAATTAATTTGTTGTTGTTCAGTCGTTAAGTCGTGTCTGACTCTTCGTGACCCCATGAACCATATTGCGCCAGGCCTTCCTGTCCTTCACTGCCTCCCTGAGTTTGCTCAGTTTCATGCTCATTGCTTCAGTGATGCTATCTAACCATCTCATCCTCTGCCGTCCTCTTCTCCTTTTGCCTTCAATCTTTCCCAGCATTAATTAATTAAAATTAATTACCACACTTAATTACCATACTTATGGTAAGATATAATTAATATACATTAATTATGCATATTAATAATTAATATTAATTGTACATAATTAATCACCATACTTATAATTACCACCCTTCTGATATAGTAGACCAGTGTTTCTCAACCTTGGGAACTTTAAGCTGTGTGGACTTCAACTCCCAGAATTCCCCAGCCAGCCGGGGGATTCTGGGAGTTGAAGTCCACACATCTTAAAGTTCCCAAGGTTGAGAAACACTGGTAAACAGTCTCTGGGAAAGACACCTTGCCTTTGGTGAGTGAAAGGAGAGAGTGTGTGGCTAACAAATATATACTGTGAAAGGTTTAAAATACTGTAGATAAAAAGGTTTATGGTTTTGAAGATGCCAAGAATAAATTTGAAATAGAATTATGTACTAATGACGAACATGTAATTGCAAAGATGTATACATTTTTATTGAAATTTGAGACCGAAGATGAACAAGTTAAGGAGTGTATGATAAAATGGGCTAAAAAATTTGGTTATAATATACAATTGGAACAATGGGAAAATATGTGGAAGAAAGGACTAACATTTAAGCTGTGTTATAATTTAAAAGAAAATTTTTACAAAATGATGTATCACTGGTATATGTCACCAAAAAATATCTAAAATGTATAAAAGTATGTCAAATGTATGTTGAAAATCTGAACAACATGAAGGAACATTTTACCATCTTCGGTGGACTTGTAAAAATGCTAAAAATGTTTAGACTGAGAATCATATCTGTATACAGAAGATTTTGAAGATCAATATACAGTCAAAACTAGAGACTTTTCTTTTTGTGAGTTACTGAAAAAAATGAAGTTTTGTTGTATGGATTTGATTATTAGAAATAATATGGATTAATAGAAATAATGGAAGTTGTTTTTTAAACTTAAAGAATTGGAGTATATTTTGTTACTTATATCTGTTGGGAGAAGGGTCGGAAGTTAACTCTTTCATTTTTTTCTTTTTCCTTTTTTAACTTTTAACTTTTACCATTTTCTCTCTTTTCAATTTTTCTTCTTCTTTTTCTTAATATTATTTCTTGTTAGTTTTTATTTTTTTTTTCTCAAAACTTAATAAAGTTACTATAAAAAACCCACAAATATATATTGTGCTTGATCTTAGCCAAAAGGCCGAGAAGCAATAACAAATATATAAGTAGAAGTTTTGTCCAGAGTTTGGATGATTTGGGTATTTCAGAGCCAAAAGATGCTGTCCTGGGGTGGGTGATTTGGGTGGGGAGTATTTAAGAAATACTGGTTTAAGTGGCAAAAACACTTTTAATTTCATTTAAGTAAGAGGAAAGCAAAAACACTTCTATTATATTTAAGTAAGAGGAAACTCTTTTGGGTGCAGGTCAAAGCCTTTTGGACCTTTTCAGACTTCCAGACATTTCCTGTATAAGACAAGGCAGATGTCTACAGATATTCTGGCTTAAATCTTCTGCCTTCCATTTTTTACATACATCTTTCCCCACTATTTTCAGCTCCTCAAAAACTAAACATGGTGAGATGAAAGCAGCTTAACAGCTCTAGGAGTGTGCAAATAAGTAAAAATCCGGTCCATTTTACTATCTGCATTAGTCAAGCAGAGAGATGTAAAATTTCCGGAAATTTTGAAGCCATGAGAAAAAACCGTTTTTTTCCCTGTTTTTTTCTGGAAAAAATAGAAATTTTGGAAAAATTGAAAAAAAGTTCAGTGTGGAGTAGTTTTCCAAATTGTGTGAAATGCAGTGTATATAAAAGTATTATGCTTGCAATAAAACAGGTAACCACCCCCCCTTTCCCTCAAAAGCAACAAAAAAGCAAGAAACCATCAACATAAAAAAATAATCAGATTTGCCCCTTAGCACCGACAGCAAATAAAGTTAAGGTCCACCTCAGTATTTAAGCTCCATAGAAGGTCTACCCTTTGAGTGGTGCTTTAAAAAAAAAAGAAACAGAAGACACAACATATAGATGCAGTGTATTCTATCTCATTTTCTGAACTACTGCCATCATTTTACGTTTCTTCTTCCTCTTCCTCTTTGTCATTTTTCTCATGGACTTCTAAAAACTTTAGGCTTGCACAAATTGAAACAAGCTTTTCTCCCCTTTCACAGGTCAGTTTGTTTCTTGATTTGGTATGAATATTAGCAAACATAGACCAGATTCTTTCACATGCAGAAGAAGATGCAGGAATCTGCAGTCAGCGAGATGCAAGAGGGGTCAGGGGCTGTGTGGTGCAGAGGGGTATGTTTTGCAGAATCCCAGAATGCATTCCTGGCCCAAATCCCTGAAGATGTTCTATATTCTGCAACACTTGAAAGTACTTTTCCAACATCAAGTCCTAAGTGCGCAGCTTGTTTCTTTCACTATACTTTTTTCAGCAGTTGTAAGTGGAGATGCACTTAGGTTTTCAAAAACAGATGTTTTTATCATAGCCATGTGGTTAGGAATTTCTGACAAAAGTGCAGTGTCTGATTCAGACGAACGGATTGCTGAAAAAATTGGTGTTAAAATCTGTAGGGAGTTCTGCAGCTGAACCCAAAACACGTCCTCATCAAGCACAGTGTTCCTTATATTTCTGGGAATTTTAAGATCCTCAATGATTACTGTTGCTTGAAGAGCTTCTTTGTTTTTTAGTAAACTTTCAAAGGAGATCACCACTCCACCCCAACATGTTTTACTACAGAGCTTCAGTGTCACTATTTTATTCTGTGCATTTTTTCCTTTTTGCTTCTTCTTGAAGACTGCTGTGACAACATGGGTAGCTTTTACATATTTGATAACTTCTTTAGCTCTTCTATAAATCCTTTGAAGGGTGTCCAGTTTCATGAAATCACTAAGAAGTAAGTTTAGTCCACGAGATGCACATCCTATCGCAGTACTATGTGGATACTTGTCCATTATGATTTCCCATGCAGCTTTCATATTACTTGCATTGTCGATCAGCAAAGCAAATACTTTACCACTCTCAATTTTCTCTAAAACTGCACATATTTCACTGCTGATATACAGTACTCTGCAGTATGTCTGTTCTCTCCAGTTTCAGTGCGTCTGTAAAAGACTGGTTGAGGTGTTGTTACCACAAAGTTGATGATTCCTTCTCCCCGAACATTTGTCCGTCCATCTGTAAATACTGCAAGACATAGAGCTTCACTGATTTTTCCTTGTACAGATTCCATCACACGCTCATATTCTGACTCCAAAAGAGGCTTGCTCAAGGAATGTCTCCTTGGCAAATGATATGATGGTTGTAATAATTTAAAAGCTTCCTGCCCATATGCATTTTCAGTTACTGACAATGCTGATCCAGAAGCATATATTGCTCTGGCAAGGGCATGATCAATTTTCTCCTGATTTTCAGGTGTCATTTTATCTATAACTGAAGGTATGGTGCATTTTTGTGAGGCAGTGGTTTGCAACACTTCTTTACTTGAAGATGCTGCTGGTGAAGAAACGCTTTGAAATGATCCAGAAGCAGCAGAAATAGTGTTTCTGGAATTTGGAAGGGAAAGCTACTTGCACTTTCATTCTGGTCCTCATCATTTAATTCCATAAAGTATTTTTTAATGTCTTTAGGGCACCTCTGGCATGCAAGAATGTGTTTTGTCATCCTTGTAGCATTTGGAAAAGAATATTTCTTCTCACAATATTTGCAAATTGCAGCTTTGCTCTCAGCAGAAACTGCACTGTGGAAATGTTTCCAAACTCTAGATGTTGGTCTCACCATTTTACTGAGAGGAGGAAAAGAAAAACCAATTTACTGACCAGACTATAGGTAAACATTATGCTGTGATGGTGGAGAACATTAATAGGAATCATTTAAGGGTTACAAAAGAGAAACTAATTTGTCAGACAAATTTACCCTCTTACCGGTCAGTTAAGGCCTGAGAGGTGGACAGAAACTATCATCTCCTGTATACCAACAATTACTCAGCTGTAGGAGGTCCGAGGTACACAAGTAAACTAAACTGGAGGCTTTTCCCTGCAGTGCCCCCTAGTGGCACAAATGCATATTTCTCCTGTTTGAGAACTGCATTGAGAAGTACAGTGTTACTTGAATTCTATTCCAGGATTTGCTGTCTTCAGCTGAGAGAACTTGCAATAATTTAAGACTTTACAAAAAGTCTCAGAAAGCTTTCATTAAGGTCTTCATGTTATATAGTTTGAATACCATGTCATAGATATATTATTTATCACTGGAAAAGAACATATTCCACACACTTTTTAAAAAAAATTTCCGGAAAAAATGGCTTTGGAAAAAAACGGAAAAAAACCTGTCATTTTCCCAATTTTTCTGGCTTTTTTCCAGGCCTTCCCATCTCTAGTCAAGCACTCTTCCAGTCTAACAGATTTTCCTATGGATTTTTTAAAAAATCTATTAAAAATGTGTGTGTAAACAGATTTTTCTATGGATTTTAAAAAATCTATAGAAAATGTGTGTGCATGTGTATACAAACACACACATGCACACACATTTTCTATAGATTTTTAAAAATCCATAGGAAAATCTGTTTACACACACACACACACACACACACACACACACACACTTATAACATTTGGAAGCTTCCTCCTCTTCTCAGACCTTTTTTCCCTTTTTTCTTGTTTGCAGATTTTCGATTGAGGGAAGACTAATGCTAGCTGAACCAAGGAGACATGAATCTACTGGCAGCAGAATAGCCAGTGTTACTTCCAGTGGAATCTATGGCTGAATAAGTTTACATTGCTGACCAAACAAAGGCTCATTAAGAATTAAGCAATATTTAACTGGAACTTGGGCAAAAAGGAATTATTAATGACCAGAAGCCTAAAAAATTCTAAATAAGTGAAGGAATTTTTTTAAAAAAATTTGCAGTTAAACTGTATAACACTATTCCTGTATGATTCTTACTAAACTGTGCACCAGTGAGCCCAAAGAGATCTAATAAAAAGATCTAGTAAGATGGAAGTTGCCTGCATTATATTCCAGGCCAAGCAATCTCTGATAGGCCACCTGTACTGTGAGACTCATATTCATCCTACCATAGAAAAGTGGTATTTAGAAACTGAATAATAAATTTTAAGGCATACTAAATGAAAACCTCTGTTTTACTTCTAGCCATTAGATAATTACCATTACTCAGATTCAGTTCCTCCTTAGTTTAGTAAGATGTCTTTGCAGCAGATCACAGCATTGTACTTCTTGATCCCACTGGTTCTATTTTGGTTATTTTAGGGGGTTCCTGCTTTGTGTCATGGATTCATACAACTGTTGCATGAAATCCTGATTTGGCATTTCCCTTAACCAAATGTCATTAAGTCATTTTTTAAACCATAGATGGCTGAATGAGCCATAGTGTTCTGGTTCACACATAATACCAATCTTTAATGGGTGCGTATAGCATGCCGGATCAAACCAAATGAACCATATGCGCTGACTTAGTGATATGTGCAAACCAGATTGAGGAAGGAAGCTGGGAATATCAGAAGTCAATCCAACAGAATCGGAGGGTTGATATATAAGGGAAGTTGGATAAAGAGACCCACGATTAGAATCTTGTAACACGGATCATGCTTACAGCTCTAAAGGGGATCGGTATTTGGGTTCTTGTTTTTTGTTTTGGCCAGTGGGTGAAACCAGATAAATGATTGTGCAAGCCACACATCCACATGCCAAGGTGACAATTTTCTTGCTAAAAGGTCTGTGGGCAGGTTTTTTCTCTGTACATTTTTGAGTGGGTGTAATTTCAAAGAAAAGCACACAAACAGGAAAAAGAGCTACATCCAGACTTAGTGCATTTGGCACAGAGACTGCTTTTATGGGCTGCAGTCTAAAGCCCCATTCAATGGGATGAGTGGGAAGGCCTAAAAGGCATATTAATATAGAAATAGAAGAAGGTTAAGCGATTAAGATCGAGGTCTAAAATTATCTGCCTGCATTTTTCCAGATAACCAAATAATTTATCTGTGCATTCAGATAGGCATATAAATGATATATAAATCAAACTAAAAATCAATAAACTCCAGCTAGTTCCCATAGAATCTCTGACCTGAGGTAAGAATTGTCTATGATTCCTGTATATATACCTTAGGACTGTAAATTCAAAGTGGTTTCCTCTTTATAATACCCACTTAATCATGCATCCAAGGTGGTCAACCCTTTTTTCTCATTGTCATTTTAATTAGCGTCAGGCAGAGAAATTCTCCTTCATTTTAGGTACTGGTTTTCATTCAATTTAATGAAATAAATTATTTCGAAGGAGAAGAGAATTTGGGAGAAATTTCAGTGGGGATATGTGGAGTTATTTAGCCACAGGTTCTCCAACTGGTATGTGTGTGTAAATGCATGTGTATTTATCCTGTCTTTCACTATACATTCATTTTTCCAGTAGTCTATTGCCTTTCTGGCTTTTCATGTTTCAGCTGAACCAAAGGGAAGACTTAATAGGGAAACTCCTTCCTTTGGCCTTTTACAATGGGGCTATTGTTACTGTTCATGGGGAGTCATGCCCTTGGGAACGTTGTTGTAGAATTTCTTCTCCTCCTGGAGAAATCTGGAGATGTATCCATCTCAGCACCCTGTCCACAAATTTGGTGGAGAATTTCAAGAGACCATTTTATCCAGCTCTAGTTTTAATGCATGTATATGAGATGAATAGGATTTTCATTTCTACTATTGATTATAAATGAAGACTCAGAGTTATTCCAAGGTAAATGTAAGCAATGTTACATATTTAGCTATGCATTATTCAGTAAGGGTGTGTGTTTTTGAACGAGCTCATCAGTATACAGAATACTGTATTGAAAAGCTGTTCTTTCAATCCCTCCAACCATCATGCTTAACTGTAATGAGTTTCACATTTGGCTATACACTGGCAACTGGCATGGCCACGTAATTATTAAACACCACAATGTGAGTTAAACAGTACGTAAAAAGTTGCAAAGGCATTTTGATCCCTTGTTCAATTTGTTTCTTCTTATTAATGGTGTGACATGATAATCCCTTCCTGATTTCTTGGTTGCAATATACAGTAGTGTGATAAGTAATATGAGTAAGAAAAGGCAGGCAGGCAGGCAGGCAGGCAGGAAGGAAGGAAGGAAGGAAGGAAGGAAGGAAGGAAGGAAGGAAGGACCCAATACCAGACTATGAAGACCCTACTCTTGAAGTGAAAGTATTGACATTGAAAGCAACACAAATTTGAGTGGCAAACAAATTAAAGAATTATTTGCTATTATTGCAGTCCTTCCAATGCAGGTAGGAAATGAGTCCCTGAGGGGTGGACATTGGACAAATGCATTGGGTAGGCTGGATGCAGACTGGTGACTCAGCAGTGGAACAGTCTTGCTTTATTTCCTTCCTGATGTTTCTTAATAAACAATAAAATATAACTTGCACTACTACACTTTGCGAGTGGTTAAACTTGAAGGAAAATGTTTCCTGAAACCAGCCCCCAAAAGAAAAAGAAAAAAAAAAGAAAAAAATCAAACTATGCTTTACTGTACATATTTTTATGGTATTATAATTAGTCACAGATCAGAGCCACACTGGCCACTGAAGCCAAGGAACTTATACCAAGATGGTATGATAGGTGCTGTTGCTATTGCTGCTGCTTTGGGTACTGTTGCTTTAGTATTATTAGTCATCCTGCAAGGTCTCTTCTTGCAGAACTGGTGCTTACTTTTTGCTAGAGATTATGAGAGCTCAGTTCCAAGATCTCAGGATGTATCCTTAGATCATGTAATAGCGAGAATGGTGGTAAATGAATTTAAAGTATTGCCTCTTTATTTGCAATATTTTACACTACTTTTCAGCCCAAGGGCTCATCCTCCTGCCCTCCTATCCAAAGCATGAACATGCCCCAGGAACCATTCTTCATGCCAAGTCCTCAGAACATTGCCTTCATCTCATGAGATGAGAGACAGCACAAAGGAGACCGAAGGAACCCTTGAGGAATCTGGGAGCCACACTAGATTGCCTACACTTGAAGACTGACACAAAGCCCTTTCTCAATTGTCTCGTTTTGTGTGCAGTCAAGTTGGTCTTTACTGCAGGGGTCCAATGTTTTTGATATGAAACAATTTGCCAACTGAAGTCCATCAAGTGCATGACTACAGGCCTTCAGGAAAGCCACCCAAACCAAAATACTTTTCTTAACTCTCTCCAAGTTTCTGTATTTTAGAGCACTGTATACGTTAGTACTTTCCGACTGAGGTGGCTATCATCAGCATTAATTAATTCTGATGTTTATTGTGTTTTTGTCTTGGGAGCAGCCTTGAGGAGGTGTGGTCTAATATGTTACAAGTAAATAAAAGTTATGGCATGGAGCAGCAGTCCTCTGGCGCAATCTTTTGGAACAAATCTTCCAGGAAAGGGAGTCATCACAAAACAATGTCTTCAAACATCATCTTAAACAAATGAGGAATGATACCATGATTATGATATGCAAGATTCTGAGTAGTCCAGCATAATGAATAGGAACACAAACATAGGTGCCATATATTTCCCAGCATAAATTGCATCCATGGTAATTGAGGCTATCCTAATATGGAAACTAGACCAGAAATTGAAACACAGAATGATTCATTATTTTAATAAAATCTCACAAGCCCGATAGTTTAATTTTTCATTAAAAAAAATTAAATATATGCCAGTCTATCAGTTCTAAGCCTTTTGTGTATTATGAATGTTTGAAATTCAAAATACCAGAGTCATATTTTGGGGATAATACTATAAGATGGTGTACTGTATGTTCAGCCTGGGTAAACATGACTCCATAGTGATTTTCAAACTTCAGTTTTTCTAACAAACTTTAAAAGCTGCAAGATCAGTATGATGCAAATGCAGATAACATTGCTTTTCTGAAACCAGAAAAACATAGACATCAATTTTCCTCAACATTATTTTGAAATATTTTTACTAAAAATGAAACTTAGAATGTTGTCAACAATTTATTAACATTTGCCAAATAAACATGAACCTATTAAAAACATGATAAATGTAGTGCTAATCTCTGCTAAGGTAAGAACACTAATACATATTGCTTCCCTTTTACATCCATACCACTCTACACAGCAATCACATAACTGCGTAATTGCTGATTTCTTCATCTTCTAAATGTATTTTGCACTGTACCTTGGCATTTGTAGTGGTAAAATCTAGATGAGATAACAGAAGATATGCCTGTCTGTAAGAGATTATAAACTACAACATAGTAGAAGATGAAAAGATTGAAAAGTTTCATTCTACAGCAGATTTGAGTAAAAGCACCCAATATCGGAAGTGATAATCCAAACATATGAAACCATAGTGTTCAGTCTCCACTGATCTTTTATCTAATTTTAGCAGAACTAAACACTGGCATGAAAAGGCAGTTATTTCCTAAGTGCCTGTATTGAGACTCACTCTTAATCCCCTCCTCTCTGTTTTTGTAAGGCTAAGAAATATTTTGCTAAATCCAAGTAGAACTGGTGATAGCAGGGTTTATCAACCTTAGCAACTGTAACAATGTGGACTTCAACTCCCATGCTGGCTGGGCAATTCTGGGAGTTGAAGTCCACATGTCTTAAAGTTGCCAAGGTTGAGAAACACTGGGTTATAGGGAAAAGGGTCTATTCGTAAAAATAGTATGGCCCTGTCACAGATGAGTGGAATGGGATTGTGTTTCAGCTGCAACTCAGATCAAGGATGATTATTTCTTCACAGCATAATTCTGCTAATACATGAAGCTAAGAAAAGAGACATATCTCATCTAGTGGTACCATCTACAGCAATATGGTTACTGGAGGAAAATCTGAGGTAGAATGTTGAAGAAATGACTGTTGTTTTTCATTTAAACTGTATTATTTCTGAGAAAGATGTTCTCCATATTTGTGTAATGGCTTTAGAATTTGTCTCATTTTAAAGTTCTTTCATGTTTGAGGCAAAGGATGTTGGGAAGATTTGTCTGGATAGGACCCAGATGTAGAAATATCAGATAGCCAATGCCTGTATGTTTAAGTAACAGAGGGCATTTGAAGCTTTTATTGCATCAGAGTTTGGGTTGGCTGGAAAGCCATTACATCTTACCCACTTTTAGTAGATTGTGGTTGAATAGAGTTATCAAAATTGCTTCCATGAAATTCTCTGCATTCATTCATTCATTCATTCATTCAATTTATATGGCCACCCAACTTACTCACAGTGACTCCAGGCAGCTCACAAGAATAAAATTTTTAGAAAACCTAATAAGATATCAGGCTGAAATGTGCACGTTGAGAGGCAGCATCTTTATGATATTGTATTGAAAGGCTGTTATTTAAACCAATTATCTATCTATCTATCTATCTATCTATCTATCTATCTATCTATCTATCCTTATTAATGAATACATAACAAACTGTTTCTTAAATGATACAATTTATGACAATTTTTTTTAAAAAATCCTATTTATCTATAATCTATTCAACACTGACATGAAAACTTGATTTCTGAAATTTAGTCACTATGTAATTCAGTAAGAGAAATCTATTTTTTTATATCAATAATGGGTTATGAATATATGAAGCCAGTTTATATAGCCAAATAATCATCATTCTAGGCCAGTAATGTCTGCATGGGAGGTATGCTGGGAATTAAATGTTTTCCAGGATAGGAATGCCAATTATGTCAACCACCAACTCTCATATGTCACTAAGCCTGAGAAATGCAAAGCAAGGTATCTGTTAAGTTCTGGGAACAGTGGGAAAAATAAGTACCAAATTTATACTGCAGCATTTATAAGAAAGCCCTGCACCATCACTTTGAGACAGGAGCAATCAACTGCTTTAAATAACTTTGTTCTAATAAAGATTCTTTCTAGTTGTGTTCCATCAATTGTCTGCACAGCTTCTGCCTGAGCTAGGGAGTTTGAGTCAGGGAGACTAGCAGTGTGCTTAAACTAGCTATCACTCTCCAGAATCATGAGCAAATGTCTTCTTATTTTTTAGATGAGTGATTCCAGTATTTGCACCTGAAACTTACTGTGTTGAAACGCTGTACAGCTTAGTTATGGTGAATTGATGTTGGACTCATTTTTTTCCAGCAAGAATTTCTGTCCAGATTAGGATGTTAGCATCATAGGCTGTTTCCATAACTATAACTTTATATTCTTTTGTTACTTTCTGTGACTGGCAATTCAGAAAGCAAACTTCATATTACTTAAATAGAATCAAGACTTGCAAAGTGAACCAGCAAAGCAATCTAAATGGTGGTGAATCCTATGTAAGCTACACCAAGAGGCTGACATCTACTAGAGTAGTGACTGGTATATGCTGGTCTATGAACATAATAAAGATTTGATTTGATTGGTTGGAGATACTGCAACAGGTAATCTGGTTGTTTCCTTTTATTTACAGGTTTTGTATATTGCCCCATTGACACTCTAGGACAGTGTTTCTTGACCTTGGCAACTTCAAGATATGTGGACATCAACTCCCAGAATTCCCCAGCCAGCTTGCTGGGAGTGGTAGTCCACATATCTTAAAGTTGCCCAGGTCGAGAAACACTGCTCTAGGAAGTGCACAGCAAGACGAAACACAGAAAGGAAAAAAGAAACACAACATAATTGATTAAAGAGCTATAAAATAAGCAATGGTCACCCAATAACCATAATATAGACCAAAGGCCTTTTGGAATAAAATGCTCTTTGGGACCTTTCTAAATGGAAAGACTGCAAAGGCCAGCAGTACTTCAAGAGGCAGGTTGTTTCAGACTATGGAGGCTATAACCAAGAAGGGCTGGTGGTTGTCCCAACTCCAAGGACTTCACAAGGGGGGTAGGATTCTCAACCGGCTTTCTCTAGATGAGAGAATAGATGAGCAGAATCATACTTGGTAAAGCCTGGCCCTGATATTTCCTACCTGAAATAGGATTGCTAACTGTTTTTCTACCTTCTGAGCAGCAAAACATTAGATTACTATGCAATGGCTGGAGCTTTCTGGATTCTGCAGCCTCTGCAAGAATGGGGATGGGAGAAATGGTTCAGGTCGATACAATGAGATAGTAAAACCTTTGCTTGGAATTCCTCACTCTAAAATCCTTACCATTTACATAAGATCATATTTAAGTAATGGTTCTTTAGTATTTAATATTGTCTTTTCTAATCTGGCAGCCTCCATACATTGTGGACTATAACTTACAATATTCTTTCCTTGTTCAACTACCTTCTACTTTCAGCTAATCTCACCTATATTCTGGAATGATTCTGTCAAATTCAATACCTGCTCACCCACCCCCGTTCCTGTTTTCTCATCCTTGCCTGAAATCAGCTTTACCCAATCAGGTGGTCTTCAAATGACACCACCAATACATCCTATCAGGAATGGAAATTGTGGCCCAACATATCTAGAAGGCAACAACATTTTGTGACGCTGGCTTTCTAAACTTGACATGAGAGCATTAGATGCCTCTAGCTATGTTGAGCCTGTATGCATGTCAATAAATGCATATATTACAAAATGCAAGTAAACCTCAAGTGCTTGCTTTCAACTCTAACCAAGCTGAGTAGTTCAACCCTGGAACATCTTGCTGCTTGGAAAAATGGGGTAAATGCATCATTACATAAAACTGCGGCATAATCCTTGCGGTTTTTGGAGATTTATAAAGCTTTAAATATATTTCCTTCAAGGTAATAGCAAAAATTGCTGTGGGGAGAGGAACGGGTATTTCCAAAGTAATACTGTATCTTTTAATACTGCTTAAACAACCCTTAAATTGGAGGCCTCCGCATCTACTAAACCAATTACCACAAGGATTCATCTAGTCATACCTGTAATATTTAACCTATAGTCATTGCTAGGTCAACAAGTTCTTATAATTGCCATTTGAGAATTTAACTTAGCCATGGAAAAGTTAACAATTTCAATTCTTGTGAGTAAATTCTCCCCAACTGAAATGTGTTGACCAAACCATTTTTCCTTTTTTGACTATATATGTTGAGTGGAAGGAGGAGATGGTTCAGGATGTTTTGCCTTTAAAGGCAGTTATTTTTCACCAGATGACTTTTCAACATGCGTGTGTTACATCAGAAGTGTCTGTGTTTCAAGCTGTTCATCCAAAATTATGTTTGTCTAAAAAAATATTGCTGTGAATTCTGAAATTTATCCTCATATCCAGTCAAGGACCTCTCATTTCAGAATGAATTAGCCCCAGAAAAAGCATCTTCTGAAAAAGAACTCAGTGAAGTCTAAGAATGCTGAGTGCCTTGGAACGCTGACTGACTAAGGGATGGACACTGAAACAGGCTTGGAGAGGAAATGAATGGAGCAAAAGACTATATATAACATCTCTAACTCCAACATCTTGTCTGATAGATCACTTCTTCATTCTAAGGGTCAGAAATGAAAACTGTTCATAGAAATCAGCCTAAGCTTTAATGTAATTTTAATGACCAGTGTTGTCATACCTATGACAGGCTGCCAGACTAACTTTATTATATATGAATAATAATAAAAGTACCCTGCTACCTCTTGTATAATTTATAATTACTACATTCACATGAACATCCAGGCCTGAGGAAATTGACGTTCTAGAAATATGCTGGTCTATGACTATAATAAAGATTTGATTTGGAGTTCTAGAAAAGAATAGGCCCTTTTTTCCACATTAAGAACCAGGCAGGCATGAGGAAATTGGATGGAATGGTTGGAATTATTGTGGAAGCCACTTGCCATAGACTGTATTAATTGTGAATGCCTTCCTCGCACCCTTGTAATAATACATGGGTGGATCTTGCTATAATTTAGCTGCACACTAAAAACTTTCTTACAGTTCTCATTTTGGCATCTGAGAGTCCACAATGCTGGTAAACTCTTCATGGACATAATTATATTGTACTGTGTTTCCCAAGCAGCAGCAACAAAAAAGTGTGTGCCAAGGAACCCTAAGTACTGTATATGAGAAAATTTCCTGTATCCCCGGGAAGGGTAGGATACTTGTGATTCTCCTGTCTTTGGAAAGGACAGGAAAATGGAACGGTGTTAGGAACACAGATGGACCGTTCTCGTTTTGTTTTCAGCAACATTCCTGTTTTGTTCGGTGCATCTTTTGTTTAGCCTGTTATTTAGGAAGTCTGTAGAAAAAGTGTACGTGGTTATTTGTAAGGGTAATTATGTATATATTTTGGCATATATTTTTGTCAGTATGTACTAATTTCCCATCCTACTTGTCAAAGTACATTTCAGCTTTATCTGTGCATTTCTGTAATATGCACACTTGTGTGCGCATTTTCCTATTATATAACTATTTTGAGTGGATTTTCTGAGAACCCAACAAATAAGCAAATTTCTATCAAGTGAGAATTTTTGTGTAGAGGTGTATTTCCATTCCTGTAGAACGAGGGTGGGCAATGTATTCCAACCTTGGGGCTACGCTTTGCTTTTGTGTCCTTTCTGGAGACTGCAGGGGGCAGGACCAACTGCCCCATAATATCACTGTAGTGAGGAGAGTTAACATTTTCATCTTAGGGAGCACTGGGTGTGTTTAGGTGTGAAATTGGGGCTTAAGGCACTTGTTTGATCTGTTAAAACACAACCACCCACCCACCACCCATATGTAAGAACTGAAAAATTTGATCCTGCATATTCTGAGTATCACAGTTGGGATGCTACGAGGAGGCCAAGTACAATCCATGCCTTGTAGGTTATTCACCTCTGCTTTATCCATGTGAAATTTGAATAGTATTGTGGAAGTATTCTTTGCATGTACCATTAACAGGCAGACACATTTTCAGTGCAGGCAATGATTAGGAACTGGTCAGTATCCAGTGCACTTCCCAGTCACTCCAGCCTAATGTTGGTAAATGCTTACAAGACCCTCTAGTTTATTTAAAATGTGGTATTTTTATGTTTAACTTGCCATTAGAAAAGACAATACAGTGGGTTGATTTCTTCTCCAGGACTGATGGGCTGTAAAGCCTGGGTGGTCAAGCCAACGCAGACTTCTTAACAGAATCACACCAGACTGATCCAATCTAATCCATTTTATTATATACAGTAGTTTATTTTATGCTCATTAGGGTGCATGGCTCTGCTTAGGCTCATGTTTGGTTTGATGCGTACTACAACAGTTACACTGGCTGGAAACTCTTCCCAGACTCTACGTGGTTAAGTGGTAAATCCAGGCCCAGGAAGCACAGCCAGATGGGCATGTTGTAGTTTTACTTCAAACAGGAAATACATAATCCAGTTTTCACAGAACAACTCACACCACAGCAATTAAAGAAATAAATAAATGGAACACAAAAACAGAGATGTTTATCAATGCTATAAACTGGACTTTGGGTGGCCAACTCAGAATCTAACTTAGTGGTTTGCAGAGCTTGGGGAGAAAAGTATTGGAGTAAGAAGAAGATTGTATGAATCTCAGATCACCCAGAAACAATGCTAAGAAAAGAATCATCCTCGGGGCTTCAATGCAGTGATCTTCCATCCAGACTGCCAGTCTTGCTTATCCTAGTTTTTGCCCATGATTTATGGATTTTCTGTCAGCTTTTCAGTTTATACTCACTCAGGATTAGTCTTTTGGATCAGCCACCTGACTTTAAATCCTTGTGCTGAATAGTTCAGCATACTGGGTAGTGTCGTCCACTGGAGGAGTGTCCTGGTTCTTGGATTAAGGGTGAATGCCAACCTTGCAGGACCCAGCACAAGTTTCCCTGATTCCTTCTTGCTATTAAACCCAAATGCATCCTGTTGTTTTCAGTCCCTACCCTTCAGCTTCTCATCAGTGCAGCTTACTAAAAACTTTTACTGACCAGCAACTTTCTACTAGGAATCGAAGAATGTTGCAAGGCCATTCAGATGATCAGAAAGAAGATAGAAGATAAAATAGTAGTTGATACATTACTGTGTAATAATAAGTATGAAAGAATAGAGAATGTGTGGCTTCCATATTACTCACCTAATGCATTTACTCCTAATTCTCACTGTACCATTCTTAAAGCAATCATAGCATTGAAACTCAATTGATCATAGCAAAACTGGAAAGAGGAGAGGTGGGATTGAAGACTAGTGAATAACAGCTCCAGAGAATGGCAGCAAACAGTAGTCTAAGTAGGAATAAAATTATGAAGGTTTACAGAAAGATGGAGAACAGATTGCACCATCTTGAAAATGGAACAATAGGCCTTTGGGTTGCTAATGTCCTTTGCAGTCAAACCATTTGCAATGTGTCACCGTAGGTAAATTTCTGTAGGCAAAATTGCAGACCAATTTTTCATACTATGAATCTCACTAGTTTGTATACTCTGCCCCATGGTGGTGAAACAAAGGTATCACATCCTTGTTATATCATTCTATGCCAAGACAAACAATTTTTTTGGTCTTAAAGGTCACACGTGGTGCCCACTGGTGAGTTGGGACCCACATATATATGCACATGTGTACATATATAGCACATATATGCTTGTTGTTGTTGTTGTTTAGTCGTTAAGTCGTGTCCGACTCTTCGTGACCCCATGAACCATATTGCGCCAGGCCTTCCTGTCCTTCACTGCCTCCCTGAGTTTGCTCAGTTTCATGCTCATTGCTTCAGTGATGCTATCTAACCATCTCATCCTCTGCCGTCCTCTTCTCCTCTTGCCTTCAATCTTTCCCAGCATCAGGGTCTTCTCCAAAGAGATCTCTCTTCGCATTAGGTGACCAAAGTATCTGAGCTTGAGCTTCATTATCGATCCTTCCAATGAGCAATCAGGGTTGATTTCCTTTAAGATTGACTGGTTTGACCTCCTAGCAGTCCAGGGGACTCTCAAGAGTCTTCTCCAGCACCACAGTTCAAAGGCATCAATTCTTCGGCGCTCGGCCTTTTTTATGGTCCAGCTCTCACAGCCATACATTACTACTGGAAAAACCATAGCTTTGACTATGCGGATCTTTGTCGGCAAGGTGACGTCTCTGCTTTTTAATATGCTATCTAGGCTTGCCATAGCTTTCCTCCCAAGGAGCAAGCGTCTTTTAATTTCATGGCTGCAGTCTCCGTCTGCGGTGATCTTGGAGCCCAAATAAATGAAGTCTGTTACTGCTTCCATTTCTACCCCTTCTATTTGCCAGGAATTGATGGGTCCAGATGCCATGATCTTAGTTTTTTTAATGTTGAGTTTCAAGCCAGCTTTTGCACTCTCCTCTTTCACCCTCATCAAGAGTCTCTTTAGTTCTTCTTCACTTTCTGCCATTAGGGTGGTACATATTTAAGCATGAACACCCCCACCCCCCATTCACATAGGTTCTCCCTTCTAGGGCAGAGGTAGTCTTTCTGCTGCAGAGACGAGCTAATAGGCAACTCCATCCATGCCACATAGCTACCTCTACATGGACTTGGAGATTGGACCGCACTGTTATTGGCTGAGAGGTGGGGAAAAAAGGGGCCTGGCTATCCCGAACTGTTTAACTGCAGGCAGCACAGCCAAGGCATTAGGTGAGCTGTGGGCCGCAGATCTACATAATTGAAGTGGATTGCATTACTACTTAAGTACTAGAAAGCTGTAGCAAATTTTAAATCTTGCTGTCAGATTGATGTATAAGATTCAGTGTATGTTTCCCCTGCTGCTATGCTCAGAACATTTTAAGAAGTCACAAAGCTCCAGAAACCACAGCCGTTGCTTTTGAGGTGCTGGTTAGTGCAGTAGATATTGCAGTATTGCAGAAGAAGGCAGGCATTTAATATAATTAATGGTATAGGAAAATAGAGAAGTTTGTGTTTGTTTAGTTACAGTTAAGTGCCATAATGGACACAGCGCAGGGGCACATAGTATGGCCTGGCATGTAGTACAGTCAAGACAAGAAACTGCTTAGTGAATATTTTTCTAAAATGTAATACACATGCTTATCTTATCATGACTTCATCCGCATCTGTATATGGAGCTGCTTGACACCTGCCTTGCAACCAATAATCTGTTGGTTATTTGAGTCTCTTTGTTCCTGTAAAATAGATATTGCTTGTATTTGGCGATGGAGCGGTGTCTTTCACCTTGGGAACATAGCTAATGTGTAACTGACTAGGCTCTGCAGACCTTTAGAAATAAACTATTTGGAGACTGGGTATTGGTTTTGTAGTCATGATTGAGTAGATGAATGACCCAGGATCCACTTTGCTGTACTACAGTTGAGAAGGGAGAGAGGAGTTGCAGATTACTCACAAGTTCTCGCTCCAACAGTGGTGAAGTAACTTCTTCATGAAGAAGGGTTGTAACATTTTAACTTAAAAAGCAGTGAGTAAGGGGAAATGTACAGATACCACATTTTCTCTCTGCCGTGAGCAATAAAACCTGGCCTAAGGGGTGGGAAGGAGGGTGTTATCCAATGAAGTTGAACTGTGCAAGTTAAAGAGATTCCAAAGAAAGTATTCTTTCCTATAGTGGAGAGTTACTGCAGAGAGTTAAAAGCAATGTTAATTATCGATGTATAGTTTTCAGTGGTATGAAAAATAAATCAAACTGACACAGTATTTAACTGAAATGATTTGAATTAAACAAGAGAAATAAACCATAGCAATATCCTAAAACAGTCTGTTTCACTGCTGAAAGTATCAGAATTATGCCAAAGTTCTTTTCTCCTCCAAATAATTGTTTTGCTTATATGTATTGGTTAACTAGGTTTGTGGTGCATATTTCTGGGGTGCTCTTCTAGGTACACTCACATGTAGTAATAGGGAGGTATGTGGAGAGAGACCCATTTTAGGGTAGATGCTTGTCTGATGGAATACCTCCTTTATATACAAATGTTCAGAAAACATGCAGATTTATTTTTAGAACTTTTTTATTCTCCAAGGCTTTTACTTGGGTGACTGATGACTACTTCTGCTTTTATGAGTTTATTGTTATTTTTTAAAATTGATGTGTCGTTTATTTAACATATTTACAAACTGCTTGTCATGCAGTGAATCCCTAAGCAACCCACGCATTAAATATGATAAAAACACTATTATAAAAACATAGGCTATGATCAAACAAAAACAGATGGCATCTAGAAGTACAGCTGCTGAGTGGACAGCCAATACTGGCACCCATGTAGGAAGGGCCAAGAACAGTATCCTGCTCTGGATTTTAAATCCTGGAGCTAGTTTGGATCAGAAGCTTCTCAATACGACTCTCGGCTCCTTTTCAAGCCACTGAACTCCATGAGATTGATTTCTGCATGAACATGTGGAGATCACACTCTTAGGTTTTCAATGACAGACCCTAGAGTATTTTTGCACAGCAAGCTCATGAGTTTCAAAGTAACTTTAGATATCAAACGTACCCCAAAATATCAATGTCTATTAATAACTCTTTGAGGTTGTACCTTTATAGTGTCGTGCCCAATTATTGTGGTGTAGTAGCGAATGTTGTAGTTCAAGGGTATCAGCCTTTTGAAGTTGGCCAGGTTAGGAAATAGACACTACAAGGATTACTGGGGTTCTACCTTATTGTTGCAAGGTATAATAACAGAATCTTGGAAGTCTGCCAGAATTCCCCTTTGCTGCCTCTTATACCTCACAGAATCAAGGCAGGGTTATTTTGAGTCTCTTTCTCATACTCCTTCCCTTCCCTGAAATGTTATTTTTACTGTCTCTCTTGTCTGCTAATAGTAAAGTTGCATGCCTTTGCCAACTTTATGTCTGTTTCTCTTTACACTACCTTCCCTGCCAGAACCAATCTCCTTTCCCACAGGCGAAAACATCCCAGACATATTGCCATGGGAAACCATTACAGACTCATTCCCTCAACATTCGCTTGGCAGTTACCCAATATCAACAGACAAGTTCTGTTTCACAGTCAGATGGATCTGTGGAAATTTCCCCTTCCTTCTTGTTGCATGGCAACTGGTACTAGAGAGTTTATTGTGGCAGGAAGCATAGAGTTTTCTTCATCCTGGGGTACACTATCTATTGATAGCAGTGATAGGTGATGGAGATGGGGCTTGTGCAGGAATTTCTGATGGTATTGGTATGCAAGGTACAGGGAGAGGACATCTGTTGCATTCTCCCACAACCTCTCAGATTCAGGATAGCTCTTCCAATGAATAAAATATTCCAAACATCCCCTTCTGCATCTAGAATACAGAACACATTCCACTTCATATTCTTCTTCCTCATCCACCAAGATGGGGGCAGGGAGGGGAAGTTTTAGAATGCAAGGAATGGCAGTGGGTTCCTCATAAATAAGCAGCTCCCAATGGAAGACTGGATGAATCTTCATAGAAGCAGGCAATTGCAAGCAGAGGGCACTGGGTTAATTTTGGATAACTGAGAAGGAGCTAATAAACTTCAAGTCCAGCTTTTTAGATGGCCAGGCAGATGATAAAAACGTAGTGGAGAGCTACACCAGAACTTCCACTGCAATCTTGGTGCCCTCTTGTTTGTATGCATCTGTGGCATACTTGTATGCAACCTTCGCCAAATCAAACTGTTTCTTTAAGGGGAACTGAGCAGTTTACCTCTCCTGCAGATAGTCTGAGGTATGAGGAACAGCAGATGTAAGAGTTCTGGAGGGCAAGCTGTGGGGGGAGGGAGCCATAGAGTGCATGTTAGTAAGACATGCCTGTGGAGGAATGTATTAGGTTAAATTCTGCAAAAGGCAACAGTTTGGTCCATTTGTTCTGCTGATACATTTGTTCTGAGACACAGCACCTCAAGTACTGTTCTCCTAATTGATTCACTCTCTCCAATTTTCCATTAGAGACTGGATGATGCAAGGATGACAAATGAATCTGAATGTCCAATAGCTAGAAGAGGGCCTTCCAAAACATGGATATAATTTGAGATTCGTAATCCAAGATGACATGATTAACTAAGCCCCTATTTGTAGAGATGTATAGAAAAAGTTGCTTCATTTCCTGAGCTGATGAAAGAGCTTTGCAAGGAATAAAATGGAATATCTTGGTAAACAAATCTACTTTCACAGAAATGGTTGTGTAAGCCAGTATAAGGAGGAAAATCAGTAGTAAAATCCACTGAAATTTCCAAGACCCCAGTGGTAAAAAGGGAGGCTGAAGCAAAGTGTTAAACATGCCCATGATTTTACATGTCATGGTAGAGTTGTAATATCTCTTCCCTTAAAGGAACATATAAATGGCTGTCATGAAGCAACTGTCCATCATTCACAGAGGAAGGTGAAGAATTAGTCTGTGAATTATCCTGGAGATCATCCATCTGAGCTTTGACATATAAATCCTGTTGTTCACTCCAATCTGATCTAACAGATCTAGTGCTTGTCTCCCTTTCCAACCTTTCTGGAGGATCTATTCTTTGGGAAGGGACAAAGTTGCTTAGTTTCAGGATAATGGTAGGAAGAATGAAGATGGAAGATTATATTCAGATTTACACGATAGTGCGTCTGGTAATGTCTTCTGTGAGCCAGGAATATAAGTGATATAAACATTGAAACAGGAAAAAAAGTGTGCCCATCTGATCTAACAAGACATGATGATTGTAGGTGCTTTTTGTAGGTGTTCCAAATTCTTGTGATCCATGTACACTTGCAGTGGGAGGATTGCTCTCTCTGGGAAACGTCTCCATTGCTGGAACGCAGCTTTTATTGCAAGCAACTCCTTTGAAAATATCCTAGTTCCTTTCAGCTGGGAGAAACACTCTACTATACAAAGCACATGGTAGAAGATTTCCTGTTACCCCTTGATGCTTGGAGGAGAATGGCTTCTAATGCTGCATCTGATGCATCTGCTTGACAACAAATGGATGAGAGGGGTCAGGATGTCTGAGCAGCTGGGAAGAAAAAGGATTTTGAAGTCTTGAAACACTGCTTGCTTTTGAATATACCACTTGAACTTATATTCCTTCTTTAAAAATTGAGAAAGTAGCATTGTGTGCTCTACAAAATTAGAGATGAGCTTTCTATAAACAATTGCAAAGTCCAGAAAACACTGGACATCATTCACATTTCTAGGTGCCTGCCATGAGAGTATGAATTGTACTTTTGCAGGATCCATTTGTATTCCTTCTGTAGAGATCTAGTAGCCCAGATAGTTCAAGGAAGAGCAAACATATTTTAGCAAAAAAGTTTGCATTTGTGAAGTGACTCTGTGAAGACATTTCTGATGTGAGTCTTTTTAAAAAATGGCTCTTCTGAAAAAAAATCAGCCGCATCCAAGTATACCATCACACACTTGTCCACAACATCAGAACATATTTTATTCCTGAATCTGGGGAAGACCATGCCACAATTAACCAATCCAAAAGGCATCACTGTGTATTCAAATTTGCCAAAACTAGTACAGATAGTCTAAGAATTAGTTCCATTCCCAACATTTATCCTTAAGTTGAATTTGTATATAAGCTGGAACAGTATTATTATATAATACTGTATAAGTAGTATTGTGTAATTAACTTGAACCAAATTTGAATTATGTATTTAACTTGAATTTTGCTACAATAGACTCTGTTCTTAACTATGGATTGTCTGTAAACCAGGTGTTCTTAACCTGGGGACTACCTGTATTAAAGGCAGTTACATATTCATATCCCTCTTTCATTGGACAAATTGTACATGCCTCTCAGGTCTGATTCCATTAAAATGCATTCCTTTTGAAGGGGGTCCAGTAGATCTGAAATAAAAGGTGGTTGCTAGTGATTCCTAATGGTTATATTACTCAGGAGCCTATAGTCATGGGCAGTCCTAAAAGAAATTATCTTCCTTAAGGACAAAAAATGTAGGTGCAGACCCTGGAGATTTAGAAGAGTGAAGAAATCTTTCTTCAGGGATGAGATATTATTTACTGTCTCTTTTATCAGCTAACAGTTCTTGCCTACCTTTATCTCCATTTTTCTTTACAAAGAGTGATCATAAGTGTGTGTGTGTACATGTGCATGCATATGTGTGTGTGTGTGTGTGTGTGTGTGTATACATGTAAATATATGCATACCTCCCCACAGTATGCACTGTGCATTAATGGGTACTATCAAGCCCCAGCAGATAAGCTTTAAGGTTATTTTCAGTTGCCAGACTGTAATACATCCAGTTTAAGAGCTGAAGTGATATTCTTGTTCATAAATTGCTAGCAACTGCAGTAGTTTTGTGACAAGAAATCAATGGTTGAAATTAGAAAAATGATTAAAAGCATTTAAGAAGGCCAAGTTGTCTAATTCCCTGAACTACTAGCAGCTAGACTGTTAATTAAAAGTTAAATAACTTTAATTTATAATAAAACTTTTATGCAGTGCCTGGGGATATCTTTCCTTCTAGAAAGTAGGGTTTTTTTTCCTGTATTCCACCAGATTGCACTCTAATAGCAAATTGTGCCATATGTACTCAGAAATCAATAGTGTTTACTTCCAGGAAACTAAACCATAGCCTAAGTTATCATTAGAGCTTCTTTTGCACATTGAATCAACAGACTGAAATCAGTGGCTTGTATGATTTAATTCGGGTTTCTTCTATACCCTCCAGATATGTGGAACTACAACTTCTATATTTCCCTAGACAACATGACCATTGGCCATGCTGGTAGCAGCACAATGGGAATTGTAGTCCAACACATTTGGAGATTACTGGTTTGATGGAGAGTGATATTTTAAATTCTGCACTGGGGCAGTAGATGTCACTGGACAATTTAATTAAATCAAAATACCCAGGACAATGATTGAATGTACATTTTTGTACAAATATATAGAGATTCAGACTGCACATCTAACAATGATTATGTGTGAAGCTTGGGAACATAGAATAATTATGGCTCACATTATTATGCTGCTGTAGTAATAGAATACATTTTACTTGAAAATTAGTAAAATGCGACCTTAGATTATGAAACAAAAGACGATTTCAAGACAATGGAAGTTCAAATAATGGGCTATTAATTTTAAGCCAGAAATTATTAGGAAGAAAATAACTTTTATAATTATCTTTTCTCCCTTGGAGAATAAGAAAAATTAATTATTATTTTTAAAATCTTGCATGTACAGTAGGATCCCTACTTGACGACTTGTGGGAGTTTGAGGGAAGAGCATGAGAAGGAGAGTGGCTTATCTCCTACTGTATCTATTTAAAGTATATTAAGAGGTGTGCTAGATATTGCACAGATACAAAAATCTCACTTTCCATTGCTTTCACACATTACAGTTTCAGTGGATAGCCAGTAAAGATCAACAAAATGCCTGCTGAATACACATGGAAAAAAAAAAGAATCCTATAGAGCTTTCTTTCTCACGATAGGTGGGATCCTAGGGGAATTTAGCAGAGTCCTGCCTGTTTTGGCAGAAAGGGACAGGAGATAATCTTTCTGATTTATTTTCCCCCCTGTGAGTCCCTTTGTTTCCTGAAAAGCTCCTCCAGGAAGGCAAACTTTCGTGAGCATGAAGAGGGGCAACATGGGGAATTTCAAGGAGAAGGGGAATTAAGTCTGGTCCCTTCTGCTACAAGCATGACCTCTTTACTGGGTCACTGGCCAGGAATTCAACTCATTTTTCTATACCTAAATTGGACAAGCGTATGCAGTGCAAAAATAAGCATGGTAAAAGAGTCCCTCCCTCCTGCCCACTTTTCTGGCACAGATCCTCTATTTTTAACATATGCATACCTAACAGAAATATAAAAATCTATCTGTTCCGAACATGGAAATGTAGTAATAGGAGAACTTTTGCAAGCTGAATTCATGCCTGTCATGCAGGCCTTAAAAGTAGCCGGAAAAAAAATGTATAAAATAAAACTGTATTTAAAAAATTCTCAAAATAGCTACAGCTGAAGACAAGGGAAGGTTGTTGTTTTAAGTGTTGGCAGTTTTATGGGCATTAACTAATAGACTGTCATGCAACAAAATTTCGTATTCATCCAGTCAACTGCTGCATAGTTCAGCTAGGTGCATTTTTGAAGAGACAAAGGACTACGATTTGTACACCAGGGAAATGCCATGTCCAGAAATAGAAGGAAGGATGCCTCAATCAGCTTCAACAAATGAGAATCAGGATGTTTATTTAAATAAAAATATTAATTATATTACACCATCAGTGTTTGTAGTACTTTACAGACAAAGATGAGTCATTTCTGCACTGAGAACCTTACAAGCAAAAGTCAAGTATTTCTCCACTAGGACAGGCTTGGCAAAAAAAAAATAAAATTCTGTCAAGACCACATTCCCACTGGATTAATTTTTTGATGACAACATTGTCTGCCAGTGATGGAAAGGTTTGGCACAATTTGTAGGTGGGCCAAATCCAGAAGTGGATAGATTCACCCATTCTTTTTCTTTCTGGTCCCTTCTTCCATCTATTCTTGCACATTCTTTTCTCTCTTTTTCTGACATCTTGTTTAGTTTTCTCTTCTTTCCCACATGGTGAGGGTGGGTTCAGTTTCAGAGATCAGTTCATAAGCAGCTTTTGGATTTGAATAGGCCAAAAGACTCCTGGGGCTTTAGGGTAACATTGCTCATTCCTGGCCTAGCAAAAGGAGCATAAAGAAAAATGCATCACAATGGAAATGGTTTGAACAGTGACATCCAATCCATAAGAAACTACAAGAAGGCCAACGTGATCACACAAGTCTCACCATTACATACTTGCATCCTGATGCCTGATGCAAGTAGGTAAATTGTAGCATTTCTTTGATGACACCATGATGATAATAATGATAACAGCAACAGTTGTGAAATTCAGCGTAGCTTTAAGTTGGCCAGATTCTTCAGCAGCTCTTTGAGAAATCCATGAGTGTGAGAAAGTTTATGATACACTTTACTGACTTAGAGAAAATGTCAGAAAAATGAATATGGTATTTTATGGAAATGTTGCATGATGGCAGAACTGAAAGTTGGTTGCTGAATGCAATAAAAGCATATATGATAAAATAAAGCATGCATGAGAATAAACACAGGGCTTAGCAAGGGAGGGAGGGAGGAAGACAAAGCTGTATGATATTCCCTTGGTTGTTCAGAATATTTATGGGTAAATGCACAAGGAATACTTGTGGTGATCTCAGAGGTATGTTGGTTGGGAGTGTAAATTTATATATCATTTTGCATGTAGATGATGCTGTGTTGTTGGCTGAGAACCGAAACAATTTATAGCAAATGTTAGATAAACTGCATCTAGCTGCAACCAAGAGGGTGAATCTGAAAATAAATGTGTCAAAGATCATAGTAGTTGTGCTTGCAAATGAATACAAGAGAACATTTGCAAGTGGCATCAGTGGCAAAAAAGTTAGAGCAAATAAATGAATGTGTATATATTAGTGGTATGCTAAGTAAAGATGGGAAATAGAGAAATTTTAAGACATGTAAGTAGTGATAGAAAGAAAGAAGATAGTATGTGGACCATTGTCAGGAATAACGGTAGAAAGAAGTGAAAATGGCTTTGTATAACAGTGTGCTTCTGCCCTCTTTGGCACAGGGTGGCAAGAGTTGGGAATGCCAGGAAGTAAACCGAATGCAGTGGGGATGGTTTACTTAAAGAGTTGGTGTGTGCAAAAAGAAAGGTAGAACCAAGCATGAATGGGTGTGGGGTGAATGCAGACTGGATATAAAAGCAACACAGTTGATGTGAGCTCCTGAGTTTATAAATTTAAATATATACAAATAGTATGAAAAAGGTACATTTAGCTTGGTTGTACAGAAAGAATGAATGAGGATCAAATCACAAGACAGATGTATGATGGGGGAAGATTGAGAAAGCCATCTTTGGACATCGCTGGTAAGATGCTGGAAAAAGAGAGGTGAGAAGCTTTAAGAACAAGGTGCAGCAATATATAAACATGCTTTGATAAACATGCTTATGTACAAGGACGGAAAAATGTATATAGAGAGAGTGAACAGTGTTGATAATATTGCTTTTCTTTTTCTTGTTACACCTTTAGGTTTTGTTTGTTTGTTTGTTTGTTTGTTTTACTTTTCCTTCCTCTTTTTCTGGGTTTGTATACCAGTGCTTGCCCTGGGAATGTATGTAACTATGTATGTGTGCAGGTAGGTATATAATTAAATCATAGATCAAAGCAGGGATTAATGTATACATATAATAATTGCATATTTTTTCCTACAGATCCATTGTCTTACTGCTTCTAATTATCTAAACCCATGTATGTCACTTATACGATAATGCTGATCTGCAAACAAGAGTTAGCTATTTAGCTATTGCACAATTAGGCACTCCTGATTTTTCATTTTCTCACCTATACTTAGTATTATTGTAAGTTATGTGGCTGAGTATGAATTGCTTGGCTGACAGAATTAATATTAACAGAAGATTAATTATTAACATACTGCAAATTGATTGTTAGCTTGGCTTTAGTAGTGAGCATGTACCAACCTATGATTTATCTCTTATGAGCCTACTTGCTCTAAAACATATGGAGCTAATGTTTAATTATTATGACTTCTCCAAAGAATTCTTTTGTTGAGGTATGATGACTAGAGATCTTAGAGATCTCTAGCCTCTTTTATTAAAGCTGTTGGATCAGCAATTCTCTTAGCTGGATAAGGGGATGAGAAGGGCAGGTGTATTTCTTCTTCCTGCTCCAACCCATCTCTTACGCAGTCCATCTTTGCGTCTACTCTACAGTTTCTTTTTTGAGACATCTGGACAGGGCCTACATCTACACAATGAAATTCAATTCTATATTCATGTAACATCTATTTTCACTGTAAAGGGTTAGAGAAAGGCCCAGGAGTGTCCACAGGGATTGGTCAAAAAAGTCAAGGTGATAGTCATGTTGGTGCAATCGAAGCTCTTGCACATAAAAAATAGGCATAGCTTTGATCACACCATTGTCACCTTCTTGACTTTTTTTTTTTTTTACCATACCCTGTGAATACCCCTGGAAAGGCCAGAGTATTATTAATATTTTAGCTAACAAAGACATCCTTTTATACCCTAACATGAAACTACATTTCCTACCTAGGATTGAGCTTTGCAGGAGAAAAGGCTTCTTTTTCCTTCTTTCAGAAGTCATCAGTGACAATGACATAAGGATGTCCACTAAGAAATTCATGTTCTTTCCCCTCTCTTCATAAAACAGTTTTATATAAAATAAGAATAATGTAGGTGGTCCTTACTTAATAATGGCTCATTTAGTGACCCTTCGAACTTGCATGGTGCTGAATGAGTGATAGTTACGACTGGTTCCAGCCAACACAGTGCGCCTGTGGTCACATGATTCCGATTTGTGACCTTCCCTGCCAGCTTCCCACAAGCAAAGTCAGTGGGAAAGCCAGCAGGGAGTCAGAAGTTGCGATCATGTGAGGTCCTACTTAATGACCTGCGTGGTCCTCACTTAAAGATGGTAACTGGGGATTGCCAGAACTGCCATCACTAAGTGTCACGGCTATGTGCTGTCACGCTTTACGACCGCATTGCTTAGCGATGGAAATTCTGGTTCCAATTACCATTGTTAACTGAGGACTACCAATAATAATAATAATAATAATAATAATAATAATAATAATACACAGATGTTTGATTTACTGCTATGTCAAATACTGTCTGCCATTAAAATTAATATGTCCTTTTCACATAAATATCATAAACATACTGGTATTATATTCTACTGTACATAAGCTAAATTGAATTTCATAATAGGAAACACAGGTTTCTGAACCATCCTCCTAGAAGGGACAAAACTTATCTTTAATTCTTCTGCAACTTGATCTTAGATTGTAGGAGTTTCAAGAATATTTTAACAGCTGGCATATCTGAATTTCTGGCACTAAATATTACCTTCTGGAAGTTGCAAAAATGTTATTCGCTATAAAATATATTTGTCTTCTCTCTTCTCACCTGATGCACTTTTTGCCTCATCGTTTTTTTTTAAAACTACGCTTTCTCTTCTTCTCTACTTACATCAAACCTGTACTAGTTTTTCATTTACACTAGCATGGGTATCCATGGAGGGGAGGGGGGACAATGGGAGGCCAATGATGTCACATGTGTGATGACATCATCATGCAAATGCCACAACTTCTCTACTGGCGTTAGATATTGTGATGCAAATATCTAATTGCAGCACTTGAGTGATTATTCATTACATGCACATCATCATTTTGATATTATCAGTTTGTCATGAACATTGCTTAATTCTGCAGTTGTGATGGGTTGTTCACTTGAAGGTATAGAACACTCCTCAATCCATTTGCCTGGTGCTATTTTTCTGTCTCCATTTTGTTTTTCTTCACACACTTTTTTATAATGGCTTTTTTTGTTGTTCATTGTGTTTTTCCTGCACTACTGAATTGTATGTGCTGCAGTATAGCAACATTATAATTCTTACTGGTTAAACTGGCTTTAAAAGTTGTAGAACCTGTTTGTAACATCTTTCTTCACTTTCTCATTTGAATTCAGGCAGCAGGGAAGAGATTTATAGGTAGGAAATGCAAGATTCTTTTTTCTTGTTTAGACGACGTTTTTTTCCTCCCTTGTACATATTAATGATACACATCAGCTGAGCTTAGTTTGAAGCCCACTTTCCTTTATAACTAGTGACTACGTTTTATTTCTTCATCATATCCTGAATTGATTTAAAAAAAAATCAGTGTATTGTAGGCAAAAAGAGAATGGAGAAGTTTAGGAAGTTGCCTTCTATCTGGGATCAGTCTAGCAGATATGGGCCAGTTGTTCATATGTTCATTCATCAGTTTGTCCTATGTGGCTTCTGCACTAATACATGATTTAATGGCAGGAATAGTCATATTAAAATGCAATTCTGTATATTTTTCTCAAAATATGCATTTCTAAATATATTTCCTCTTAATTTTGCTAAATGCATAGCTTCTCTCTGTGTTTTTAAATATACAGTATTTCATCCTGCAACGTGGGTTTTGTCTGGGGGAGGTTGTCTAGAGAACTTCATTATACAATTTAAAGAAGGCTAAAATCTAATAATAATAGTTCTGATTTGTATGCTTGTCCAAAGTATTTGTACATCCCAAATATAGCAAAATGGCAATGAGGTGCATCAAGAATATACAATCCGTTCCGCAGGGGGGTGATCTTTATTCAGCAATAAAATTCAGAATGATCTGTTCCTGAGCGGGCAGGAATGAGACAAAGGTGCAAGCAGCAAGAAGTAAAAGATGGGCAACCTAGCAATGAAATTTCCATTGCGACAGGCTGCCTAAATGGTGCAAGCTGATTCTTCGCTAATCCACCCACTTTTCATTCAGAATGTGGATGACGCTCTAGAGCAGCGTTTCTCAACCTTGACAGCTTGAAGATGTGTGGATGTCAACTCCCAGAATTACCCAGCCAGCATGGCTGGCTGGGGAATTCTGGGAGTTGACGTCCACACAACTTCAAGCTGCCAAGGTTGAGAAATGCTGCTCTAGATGCTGTTGCATTCTGCTTAACTGAGAAATATTTAAAGGAGCAGAAACATTTCCAAAGCCCAGGACAGGATTTACCTTCATAAAGAGCCAGCTGTGCTGTGGAGTGTTTTCACACTTGTGTCATGAAAAAAGCCTCCACTGCCCCTTACTTTTTGGGAGTAAGAGGAATGACATGATCCAACTCAGCACTTTTATTTTCAGAACTCTTAGCGGCATAGACTCTCTCACCATTCTGCCAGCAACTTATTTTTATTTATACATGTTTATGTACAGTCATACTCTAAAAATGGCTTACATGTTCTGTGGATGATACCCAACTCTTCCTCATCAGGGTGGCTTACTGTTTTGTACCCCAGACAGCCAATGTTCAGATAATACTAAATAGTGGATCTAAAACTAATATTTGATGTTCTTTTAAAAGGCATGTTTTAAATCATTTCTTGACTCTATCATGGAAATACATGTAGCACAAGAGGAGAAAGAGAACAATCTGCAGCTCCTTCCCTAGCTGTTGGAAAGTCCTTTCCTTTCTAGGACAAATGATTTCTCATGGCTCATTATTTCCGGCAGCAGCAGATGAAGGCACCTGTATCAAGACCACATGAGAGTCATTGTGTCGCGGCACTACAGCAGCTAATTCATTCTTCATGGCCTAGTTAAACCACATGTATTTCAAAGCCAGTGGGATACTGATAATGAGAAGGACTGCACATGACTATATTGTAAATACTGCTTAAAAATGAGCTGCTTTGCTTATTTTTTCAGGAAAATCTCAAACTTGCAAAAACGGATTTTTATTTTTTGAGAAAACTGTTTCAGTTAAATTAGCCTTCTGTGAAACCATTTGATTGCAAGTGCAGCACAATGCATAATTGTCTTATCTTTATGTTATACTGTGTTTGTGCAACACAGTAAGCCAAACAAACAAAAAAGCAAAAATCCAGATAATGATTGCCTCCTCATTCCTCATCCCAGTGGCTGTCATTTTGGATTGATGGCAACTAGAAATTGTAATGTGTGACAACTCTTAGTTTCAGATTTCTTCACCCAAAAGGGTATCTGCTTCACTTCAGGGAACTGGTTTATTTAGGTTCTATTTATTTAATGCTCCATTTATTATTTTATTAAATTTATTTATTGATTTAGGTTTTAATAAACCTAAAACTTCAGTTAAAGAGCCTTGCTTGATGGGGAAGGGGATATAAAATGGCAGTATAGGAATGCTTTTTAACAGACTTCTTGGTTTATCATATCATGCAAACACAGCTATTGAATCATGTGTCAAAACCTACAACCCAGTTTTTCGATCAACCAATCAATAATATTTATTCAGTCAATAAGCAGCAAAAATCAAGTTTTTCATAATGTGTGTGCCATCCTAATATGTGGACTGTAACTCCCAGAATTCCTCAGCCAGTGTGGCCATTGTTGAGAATTTTGGAAGTTGAAGTCTATACATTGGGAGGCTGCCAGGTTTGGGAGACTCTGCTCTAACCATTTGTCTTTACAAAATTAGGAACAAAGAAAAAGTGATCACAAATGCACACATAAAGTACCTTCTCCATTCTAGGGACTGAAAGCAATGGGAACTGTATACCTACACGTATGGAACATAAGAGTTTTGAGAAGGCCTAGGTAGCTTTAGACATGTATTGCTTGCAACTTGACCTATCAGTAGACATCCTGGCCTAGTCCCCAGAAGTTTTATATAGTGACCAAAGATTGCTTGTTAAAATGTGATATTTTGGGAGTCATCCTTCCTTGAAGGCAAGGACAAAATTAACTACTTCCTCACATAGCAATGTTTGGCTTTTGTGACTTTGGCAAGGCTGCTCATTGCTTGCAATAGCAAACTTCCCTTTGAGCAATGCACACTCATGAATGCTTGGCTTATTTAAAAAGCACATAGACTACTTAATTTAAATGACTGGAGATTCAATTAAAATCAAGTTGATGATGGAATCTTTCAGATTTCTGCATTTTATTTTATACTGGTAATATATCTCCCATTTGCTATGAAAAGAATCTTTGCAAACAAAGCAGGTGATTTTTAAACAGCAGTGTTTCTCAATCTTGACAACTCTAAGATGTGTGGACTTCAACTCCCAAAATTCCCCAGCCATCATCTTAAAGTTGCCGAGGTTGAGAAACACTGCTATACAAGTAGACCTTGCTTACCGACCGCCTCATTCAGCAACTGTTCAAAGTTACAACAGTGCTGAAAAAATAACTTTATAACCAATGCCTATATTTACAGCCTTCACAGCATCCTTCAGTCATGTGATTACCATTACAGTCAGTATTCATCCTGATAAGATAAGAGATTGGAGAGGAAGGGACTGCTAGAGACTAAGCAGGTACACAATGGGGAATACACATCAAAAGCAATGCACTGTTGCTAGCAGCTGCAAGCACATTACGTAAACAACTCGGTGTGCCTGCTTACTGTCTTGTAATCCCTTCCTCTCCAATCTCTCCACTCTGCGAGAGGCGGGAGGAGAAAAAAAAACCAGCCATTTTTTTTCTTTTTTTTCTCCCCTCCTTGCAGAGTGGAGAGATTGCTTAAACAAGTGGGAGGGGGGGAGGGGGGCAGACAAATGATCTCTGTAGGCAATCTCTCCTGTAGATGGCCTGTTTTTTCTCAACTCCCCCCCCCCCCCCAATAGAGTGGACAGATTGGAGAGCAAGGGATTACAAGAGACTAAGGAATGCCACCACATTCCTTTCAATGTGTATTCCCCATTGTGTACCTGCTTAATCCCTTGTAGTCCCATCCTCTCCAATGAATGCAAATACAAACATTAATTTCCTCCTTGCTAATTGTCCCAGCCAATACACACTGGACAGTGGCTTCCATTTTGGGAAAAATTCCTTGTCAAAATATGGGTGTGTTACAAATGGAAAATGTCATTGCCTGGATCCTCTCCTTTTCTGTGATTCTGTTCCAGATTGCTGGTTTCCAGCCCTAACAAAAACATGTTTGCCACATTTGGCAAAGGCAAATTTGTGCATAGTGTAAATTTGACATGAGTTTTTAATTTTCTCAGCTCAGTCAGATCACAAAAAAAAAGGAGGGGAAGGAAAAAGAAGAGAGTGCACAAGAGGTGGAGGTATCCCAGTACATGTGTTTATAATTGTGGGGAGATGGGTGGGGACAAGTCCACTAAATAAATAAAAAATAAATAAATAAAATAAATAATAGCAAATCACGTTTTGCAAGTCATTATAGTTAAGTCACATAAATTAATGCTAACCTCTTGTTAAGATCCCTGTATTTACAGATGGACCAAATAAGTTTTTTCCTGTTTGTGTCAGTTTCTTATGTGTTCATTCACAATCCTGTGAAATAAATGAAGACTTAATAAAGACAAAGTAAAGATCAGAAACACAAACATATGGCTCCAGATATTCAGTGCTTTGCAGAATTGATTAATATAGATCAGCCATGGATGCCTGTAAAGATATTATAGCCTGCATTCAAATAAAAGGTCCTTCAAAAATATTTTAAAATTATTTTCAGAAGTAACTTATTCTGTATATTTTACAACAACATGTAGATCTGTTAATAGATTTCTGCTGCTTCTTTTTTTTTCTCCTTCAAATACAATTGTCCCATTTCTATCAATGCTTCCTTTTCATCTGCACTTTTCCAATCCTATTAATATAGATGTGACAAAGCTTTGATAGTTATTTTTGGTTCCTAAACATTGTGAGTGTCCTGTCCTCCCACCTTATCTGTATGCAGTGGGTTCCTGTGTAGAAGTAAATACATTTACAGCTCCAATGTCATTTAGCTAGGGGTGTGGGGGAAGGCAAATGGCAGGTAGTACTTTGGAAAAATTCACAAATGCTGCAAAAGCTGCCTGCACAAAATTGTTCTTTCCAAGACAGAAAAAAAAGATTGTTTTTCAATCACAAAGGGATAGATGGAGGAGTATTTAGTCTGCACCAGAAAGCAAATGAGAAAGAGAGCCCAGTTGCTTTGCCAAAACAGGAGTCTGCATTAATGGAGGAAAATATCAGGAAAATACTGGACTTAGATTAGTAAAATTCACTGGTGAATTGCAAAGCAGACACTGCTTTCTCAGCCTAGCTAATCTTAGGAACCCCCAGTGCTTCACCTCATACTCGCAGAGAAAAGAGGAGATATAAATGTAGCAAATAAAAAAGAAAGAATTCTTCATTTTGTGTAGTTTAATATGTATTATAGTGTAATTTGTGATAATGGGTGAAAGGCAAAAAGCTACTTCCAACTATAAAGTCAATTTAAGAAACACTAAGCATTGTCTGATAGCAGATAGAGATTAAGCAAGTGAACAGCCTATCTCATAAAAGAGAAAACAGGTCATTAAACTGATTCGATATGACAAAAAGATCACTGCAAGACTCTATGGCATCCTTCCTCAAACAGCCTTCTTAATTTGATGTCTTTCAAACGTGTTTAGAAGTACAAAGCCCAGAAAAACGACTGAAAATTCTAGGAGTGTACTTCTAAGCTATTCATATATTTGTGCACAGATTCTAACTGTAACAGGATCACTATTGATCAGCAATGGTTAACTATGCCATTCAGACTAGTTCAGGTAAAGTGATATGTTGACTTTTCTGAGTCAGCTTAGGGCAGTGTTGTCCAAACTTGGCCACTTTAAGATGAGTGGACTTCAATTCCCAGAATTCCCCAGCCAGCCATGCTGGCTGGGGAATTCTGGGAGTTGAAGTCCACTCATCTTAAAGTGGCCAAGTTTGGACAACACTGGCCTAGGGCAAGGCAGATCAGCTTGGAATCCACTAGTGAAGGAGAAAACTCCCCATGACCCAATTTGCAAGTGGAGACGACATGATCTGCTTCAGCTAAATTTATTTGAACAGCGCTTGGGACAGAATACAAGGTTCTGCCCACTTAAGGAGGGTACAACCTTCATATAGTTGTATAATAAATGCTGACCAGTAACAATATCAAATGCCAATCATCTTATGTTTGATAACATGGGTTAGATTTTCCTGCTTATAGTGAGAATATACCGTTAATAAAGCAGAGGTTGCCATAAGTCAGATTTTGTGGTTCGTTACTTCCTAGTTCCCATTTAAAAATACAAGTACTGATTAAGATAACTCATAAGCCAGCATCTGCAAACACCTAAGCAAGCTATTAGGGAGGCATACTTGAGTTCAAGGGCCTTGGTATTTTGAAGATCTTGGTTCAGGTATTTGTTTTACTCCTTCACTAGCAAGGAATCCTTTTTGAAAGTTTGAATTAATGTCTCTTTAATTGACTTAACTGTAATTAATTGTCCGTTAGTCTCATGGAAAGTACAGGGATGGGCATTCACTGCAAGGATAGGCAACTTTGGCCTTTATGATGTTGAGAGAGGCCACATTTCTCCATACCTGGCTTGGAGAAACATAGGTATCTAGGCAGTTGAACATTTAATTGATTGTTTACACTGACTGACAACCACTCTCCAGAATTCAAATCAGGGCCTTTGTAAGCCCTACAGATGTTCTACCACTAGAAGACACAATGGTTAGGAAGAAGAAGGGATAAGAGACAGCAAAGAACTAATAAAGTGTCTGGCAGTTGATTAGTCTCTTTAAATATCTGAGGTTTCCAAACAGTATCACATCAAGGTTTAGCTTTAGTTTTTGCCCTTCTGTTGCTCAACCCTTCAATGCACTTTATTATGTAGCTCTTTGAATCCCAGCCAAGAAGTTAGGATGGGATCTGGATTTCCAGAAGTCTCTTTGTTGAGGCATATTGCATGCCTTTCAAAATAGATAAATTCAGTACACTGTGCCAGATCATTAGAGATATCTGGCTTAAAAACTGGCGATGGCAGCAAAACTCTCAGTCTGAACAATGGATGAGACTCTTGGCAGCTTTCATGGAATCAGCTGTCAGAGAAATCCTTAAGCCATGTATTTTCTCAACATTAACATCAAAGCGATGCCAGGAAGATTATTTGCAATGGAAACTTGATTGATGATGCAGCTGCTCACCTCTTGTCTGACAGATCTATATTCTGGTGGCCAGAATAGTGTGACTTGTAGCACCTAGTGTGAATTTAAAGCATGGTTGCTTTATACATATTGGATATATTTTAAGTATAGTTAATGGTTCTTGTTAAGTGTCCTGTGCCATCTGGAAAATCGGACATTTTAAAACCACATATAAGAAAAAGAAGTCAGCCAGTTGCTGATACATAAAAATAATCAGAATGTGCATATGCCCAAAATTGGTAGTATGGCTCACTCTTAACAAATTATATAGAAATATCTACATACCCTATGCAAACCTGTAGCTTTTGTCTTTCTAAAGTTCTAGTGCTGTTGTGCCATTGTGACAAGAAGTTATATTGCAACACTCAGTACCCCACAGAACAGCCTGCCAGTCTCCCGGAACATTCTGCACTGGGCTGTAAAAAGATCCCAGTATGAAGCCACCATCTAGGAATTAATTAGCAAAATTGACTACAGCATTTGGCCTCAACTATTCTTTGAAATGGTGGGCTGTCTATAAGATGTAATTGCTGTTTTTTATATTATTGATCTGGCTATATCTGTTGATCACCCAAGGCTGGAGACAGATGGTCTCAAGCAAATTGGACTGATTTGACAGGTTTCTGAATTCACTTTTGCTGGCTCTTGAATTATTTGACTTTTTGGCTCATTTTATGACTTTGGTGAAGATAGCTCAAGATAAATATTCTCGTTTTAAAATACAGCGTATTGTTGATATGTAAGTATATTACTTTAAGTTCTGTAATACAATATTTTATGAAGATATAGTTATAATTTTAAAACTGTTTATGAACCATTCAATTTAGTGCACAAAGCAAAAAGTATTAAACACACTGAGACAATTATACTTGGTTCTGCAAAAAAGAGACGGAGAAGTTTTATACACATTATATTATTTAAAAGTCATCCCCATTGAATAGTTGGTATTATCTGGGGATGACCCAGGTGCATGGTTTATCTCAGCTGATTCAATAATTTCAGATCAGCTTTTGTCATCTATAATTACTCAAAGGAGCAATCGCTAGTCTTTGAAACTCAGCCAGAGAAAAATTAATAGGTTTTTTTAATGAATGAGTAAAACAGTCATTGTAAAATGGACACATGAACCAGATATATCTGTAGGTTCCAGTGTTTTCATCAAAATGATGAAAGTAGCCCTGAACTGTTGTGCTACAAATTCCACCCTTTTCATACATGTGTGTGATGTGATGACACACGTACAACGGGGTAGAGTCTGTGATGCATTGGTGCAATGCTGCTTTCATCATTGCCCCTCCCTTGACTTCCCCCAAGGACATGACTTAACGTGAACTGAGCTGTGATCATGTGACTTCCCTTATGTGTAGAGGCTTGTAAATGCTTTTGAAACATATAAGGTCACATGGAAATACTGCTTTATTGTTTATTTTATTATAACAACTAGGATTTATGTGCCACTCTAATCAATACAACTGCAATCAGTACAATGTGTAGGTAACATGAAACTGATCCAAGGAAATGGATACTACCATTAATACAAATTTGTGTGAACTGATATGCCCAAAGCAAAACTGTATCTATGAATATATTTTTATAAGCTAAGGCATGCCTGTGCACTTACTAAACATTTGACAGAATAGTTCTGGCATTTATTCTGGAATTATTGCTAGGTCAATTACAACTTCTCAAGAAGAGGTATTGTTAGGGCAATTTTACAGATATTTATGTCATCAGGCCTGGGGGTCTTTGGGGACTGGAGACATTCTTAGATGGCTCCACTATGATTGATATTTGCTGTCTCTGTAGGGTTTGTATATTTTAAAATTTGAAATTTTAAAAATTTTTGGTAATGTTTTTATTTTAATAATCACCTTTTTATCTTTTATAATGACTGCTTTTATCTATTTGTTATTTTATTCAATTGTTGTACGCTGCCCAGAGTCGTTTTGTGTGAGATGGGTGGCTATATAAATGTGATAATAAACAAACAAACAAACAAACAAATAAATGCTTGCCTGCCTGCCTGCCTGCCTGCCTGCCAGAGAGTTTGCACTCAAGAAAGAATAGCAGACAATTCCTGCTTCTGGTGTGTGCATTTGAATGTGCATTTTAAGTCTCATCTTAATCATGGACATAATTTATATTTTTAGTGTACACATAAGAGAACCTAGGACTATATAGTAGCCCAATACAGCACTGTACAATTTAATCAGTTATTAAATGTAATGACAAACGAGTTGATTAAATAGATTACATATGATTACAATATTCCCAATCCCCAAAAGAGAGTTTAACTTTTCCTCTCTTTTCCTCCCTTCCTTTCCAAATTGGTGGCTGCCATGGCTCTCTCATCTCTTCTGCTGCTGCCGCTAAAGCAAAGGAAACCTTTTAGAGCTTGACAAAATATTGGTCAAGGGTGAAGGATGCTGAGAGTTGTAGTTCCAGAACATCTAGAAGACCCTGCTTTTGTATTGGGATAGACCGAGTACCATTTCTTATTCTTAACTTACCTCTTGGAAGAGTTAGGTTGGTAAGGAAAGGTGACAATTAGCTCCTCTCAGCAGCAAGGGAAGGCATTATGCCAGGTGTTTCTGAGTAGGCTTTACAGTTGCAATGCTACATATTTCTTCAGGAATCAACATTATGTTAAGTCTATGTAGATGGATTGAGAAAATACTTTTTTCAGAGTTATTGTATTTGTGCAGATGTATGTTTATGGATATGTGTACAAATGTAATGAAGGAATCAGCATTTAATTAAGAGACTGCCCTTCCAAAGAACAGCAACAAAAATATGTGAGAAGTCCCTGTGTTGAATCTATCACTGAATTTGGGGAATTTAGTGAGGAAGTTACATACTGCTAATTTTGTAGCTTCTATTGGGTTACAGATTAATTACTTTGAAACCATTTTTGGCTTTGAACTTTCTATGAAAATGTAGCAGTAGCCCTGGTTCTGCCTAATGGGTTTCCAAACTGAAATGTGACTGTAATGTGATCTCGTGCAGAACTGCAATTTACTGCTGTGAAATACAAATACTAAACAACACTAACAATATATTAAGGTATATGAAATCACCAGACCACAATAACCTCTATTTTTTTTTCAATTTGCCAAAAATGTGTCAATAAAATCTAAACTAACCATATTTCTAAGCATTTTCACTGAAAGCTATCATATTTATTTCCAAGCAAATAGGCCTTAGTTTTGGGTGCCAGTTTAATTGAAATAAATACTTAGAATCTTTCCGACTCATAAACTCTATCCATTATGAATCTGTAAAATTTTCGTCTGTTGAGTTTTTTTTAATAAAAATCATATGTAACATAACTTTAAAGAATGACAATACTTTCCTACCAACTGCTTTATTGTAACTAAATGTTAAATAACATTGCTTCTCCAATGTTTGAAACTAATTTTGCTAGGGAGTTTCAGTCATCTATCCTTAAGATAGATAATGACAATAAATTAGAACAGCTTTCCCTGGCCTGGTGCTTATAGGGGCAGGTTTACACAACAGAAAGTGCATGCAGAGAGAAATAAAAGCAATAAAGTCATTGACAGAAGGATGTCTAAAGACTGGTGCTTATCTTTCAATATCAGAAAAAACGTGTGCTAGGAAATTACATTTCCCCAGATAGCCTAAGTACCTGGTCTAGATGTATCCTAAGGAAAAGAATGAAAGGTTATCTAGCCTGCTGTACCACATGGAGCCTGCCATGCTGTCCATTATCATAAGGAGAGAGAACAGTGGGAACAAAATACAAGAACTGGAAGTGGTGATCGCTCAAGAATATCGGTCTAACCAGTCGGATGCATGCTACGTAATGCTAACGAGGTCATATAAAGGAGCTCAGGAAGAGGAATCTCTATAGTAATGTTGACTACCTTCATTGTCTCTGGTGGCCAACAGGATGAGAAGCTACAATTTATTTATTTAAAGCCAGTGATCACAACATCTCTATCATTGTAAAATCTGAACCGTACAACAATCAAATTTAAAACAACCCTCTACAGAAATGTCCTTATGGCTTTCTGCAGAAAGCCACATGATCCTGCATCACACTTCAGTAGTGATTAAGCAAACTTGTGCTGTTGTCTCCTGTAGACGTTTGGTCTAGTGGTGGAGGCTCCAGGCTAGAAGGCAGGAGGCTGTGAGTTCTAGTCCCGCCTTAGCCATGAAAGCCGGTTGGGTGACTTTGGGCCAGTCACTCTCATTCAGCCCAACTCACCTCACAGGGTTGTTGTTGTTGAGGGGAAAATAGGAGGAGGAAGGAGTGTTAGGTATGTTCGTCCCCTTGAGTTATTTATAAAAACAATAAAGGCAGGATAAAAAAAAGTCTAAATTCCTGTGTCACTTGGATAATAGAGGTATACTACAATTAAGCAATTGACGGATTGAATACAAGGGGTGAGGTATTTGACTTTCCACAGCAAACAGGGACAAAGGTGTTGTTGCAAAAACAGCCTTAAATCTCCCATCCAGTAATGCTCAGGCAGGACAGGGTTGGCTGAAGTGAAAGGTGTCCTGTTGGTAATGTATAACACCACTGAGAAACAAACCTGAACTATACAATTTGGGGCTAGAGCTTAGATCTGTCTATAAATCTAGATCAAAAGCCCACTCTCTTGAAACCAACTGAGCTCAAATGTTGAATGGAAAAGCTACAGGACTTTAAATCCAAATTTATCACAGTTATCCCTAAGGATATAAAATTACACCAAAGAATCAGTGGGGCCACATAGATTGAGATGGTGAAACAAAACAAAGTATGCAGAAGGGGATCTTCCAACAGTGTTTTCCAGATGTTCTGGATTTGAAAGTCCATGCTAGCTGGGATTTAGAGATCAAAGTCTAACACATCTGGAGGGCAACAGTTGGGGAAGCTAAACAAGGGAAAGATTTCCTGTAACGCTTATCAACTTGAATAGGAGGAAAGAAAATAACACCTTGGATGTCAGATAATGTTTTCTTTGTCAATTCATGTTTTATACTGTAGAAATGAGAAGTTGGGATAGAATTTTTCTATATGGTTTAGAACTAATGATGCTTTAAAGGACTGATTTAGTTGTATATTAATATTACATGGACCTTTTTAAAATTTTAGTATATTTGATCATCATTACATGTACTTTGTTTGTTACTTTTTGACTGTACCATCATTGCTGTGATATTTTTATTTATGTTTGTTAAATTCACCTATAAAATTAAAAACATGATTTTCAGCATGAAAATGCTGAAGGCATTTAAGAGGGCCATTAAAATGAAACCTATACATCGGGCAGTCTAGGACATGCATTTCCTTCCTTCCTTCCTTCCTTCCTTCCTTCCTTCCTTCCTTCCTTCCTTCCTTCCTTCCTTCCTTGTGAATGGATTCTCTCATTAAAGGATGTGTGTATGTATATATTTATTAGATTCGTATCCCCCTGAGGATCTCTGTTTATTTTATCCCAGCTAGGAGGAGAGAGAGCGACTGCCCAAAATTTCCATGGCTGAAGATGGACTTGAATCTGTTTCCCCTGTCCTAATCCAATCCCTTACTCACATGGCCTGAAGGTAGACCATTCTTTATTACACTGAGAATAGTTAATCCCAGATACATTTTAATGAATAATCAAACAAATGCTTAGTGATGATATATTTTTCAGTAGGCATCTTTTAGGCTATTTCATAGCATATAGACACATCAGTTCCAAATGGGAGATCAGTTAGCAAACGTCCTTTCTCACAGTGAAATTTTGAAAGTTCTTTGATTTTTTCCAGTATATAAATCATCAGTCAACCTGCTGAAGTTCTATACCCTGCTTTGGAATTGGGTAGGGAATTCTCTGTAGAGCCTGAATTTTATTAGCTCAGTGAAACTTTGTTTTCATGGACTAATGGGGGGGGGGAGGGGAGTCATCATTATTTGAGAGTGTCCATGGAATTGGAGAGTGGGGCATCACAGGAATTTATGTCATTGGTGTGATAATATCATCATGCAAATGATGCAAATTACATCACTATTCAATTATGTAAATGACATAAATTGATGCAAGTTGCAGTGGAAGTTCGGGATGTGCACGTGGAGCCTTTGCCTCAATGTTTGGGAAAAACAAAGTCTCATTTTATCTATCATTTGAACTAAAATTCAGTTTATTTTAATCTAGGGTTTGCACATTCATTTTTATTTATTCATATAAATAAAGACAATCTAAACTATCTTTTCTATTTCAGTTGGATATAAATCTGATTTATTTCTATTGTACAGCATACCAAAATGTTTTATTATTTTAACGTGAAGTCTGTGGAATAGCTGTTATTCATAAATCTTCTGCTTCACAATAGTTTGCCACTTGCCCTATTCAGAACTTACCTTCATGTGTCCTGTGCAACATGGGAAGAATGGTTAGCAGCCTCTCACCTTGCTAGTTGTACTGCTGACATAATGATAAAATGTCTTCCACATTTACACGCATAGTTGAAGCAGAGGGCAAATCACACAACATCACTTCCATATGTGCTGGAATGGCTTGGGTTAGGATGTTTGTAATAGAAAATTGGAAGTTGCCTTTTGCTGTGTCAGGCCCTTAATCCATCAAAGTCCTACTCTGTCAGACATTTTGTACAGTTTCAGGCAGAGCTTGTGGGTGGGGTTTTTTTTTTTGTTTTTTTGGCCTTATCTGAAGATGGTAGGGATTGAACTTTGAAACCTCTTCATGCAAAGCTTCTGCTCCCCCATTGAGCCATAATCCTAAAGCTATTGATTGAGTTTATCAACTACAGTAGGTTATAATAACAATTACAAAAAGCATTCTAAATATGCAGGGAATATATCTAATATTTTATAGGGCTCTGTAAAGCATTTGAAACATGCAGGAATGTGAATGAAGCACCTCTGTTCAAACAGTTAATGGAACTGTAACTTTTACAAGGCTGCTTCCACTACTTTGAAAGCTGTTCCCACATGTGTGTGCATGCCAAAGTTTCTCAATTTAAGAATACGGCACCTCATTGCTGAAAGCTGCTTTTGTTGCTTGTGAGCCTGTGTTGTCTGCTTATCTGTGTATCTCAGACCATAATTGCCTAACAGCTGATGTTCTGGTTCTTTACCACCTGAAACCACATTCTCTTTGACCTCTGGAACTTCATCTAGGATTTGGACTGCTTTGGCTTTTAACTTCTGGGCCTGGATACAGACTAGACTTCTGCATGTCTCCCTGGTTGAGTAACAACTTAGAATGTATATTTATGTTTCTACAATTCCTTAACCTTGACCTAGGTCAGGACATCCTTATTTTCTAGACCATGTGGAATAAAAATGGTGGTGAACTATAAAATGTCTACAAAGAAATGCTATTAAAAATGAAGGCTTGACTTCTAAGATAAACAAATATAATGCCACATGTATCAAATTCTCCCATTCCCCTCAGACTGAACCCCAAAAAGTTGTTCTTGAGAGTGAAGGAACCCTCCAAAAGAGTGATGGGGTACAGCAGCTGCAGGGGGTGGGGGGATCAACAGACTTGGGGGTGGGCAGCACTTTGGAAGAGCAGTTATGCTTTCCATTTATGCAATAACACCTGTGGATCCAACCAAGACTTTTTGCTTTAGTTCCTCAGTATATATTATGATGTTCATAGAATCAAGGAAATTAAAAGGGAAAATGAAGAAAAATAATAAACTATGCACATTTTACATGGCGATACATTATAAGTTCTAATTATATTGCCTTTATCTTAGCATACAAATTTCCCAAAAGACTTAAAGTGCATGAAAACATAATTCCTACTGTTTATTGCCTGAGAATACAACTTGAGACAACATTTCTGAGTGGGACTTGTCAAATGGGATACCTTTGTTCTCCTCTGTCTCATTTTGTTTCCAGCATTTTGTTTTCCTGATATTAAAATTCAGCCACTCTCACAAAACTAAATTACGTCCAATACAGCTGATGACAAACAGTATGTGCATTTTTTCCCCCTGAAAATTGGGATGGTTTGTAAGAAGGATAGCTGTTTTGGTATGCACAACTGTCACTCCCCTGCTGCTGAATGGGCTTTTATATTCCAAGATTTGCATAACCTGTTGAGTTAAATCTAGATGGGCACTCTAAAAAGCAAAAGATTCTTCCAAATTCTTTTCAGTTCTCTTGAAAACAGTTATATGACTCCATTCTATCTTACCCCACCAAGAACAATTTCACCAAAGTGAGTGCAGTTCTGACAAATGCTCTATTTGAAGCCTGGCTGCCTGGACACAGGCAAAGTCCTCTTCTTGAGCATTCTGAGCCTGGTCTGAATGTATGACAGACTCCATTTTGGTTCAGGAAGGGACAAGAGGAAAGAGCAGTTGTTGACTAATAACTTACCAGTATCTTGAGAAATGGAAGTTTCTCACTCTACTGTAGCAGGAGTTTCTTAACAAAATGCTAAATTATTTCTCCGTGCAGGGGCAGCTCTGATTTATCTGTATGCTTGGCTAAGATAAGCACTGACAAATTCATATCAAGGACAATGCAGATAGCTATGGAAAACTGTAAAGCTGGCTTTTCCAAAGTCAGTGGGATAGGGTAAGGTTGGAGCCTAAGAACTGTATGGTGGGTTAGCCACCTGGTTTTCTTTTTTTCTTTTTCCCCTTGATTTCCTTGTTTTTGGTTTTATTATTGTTGTGAGATGCCCAGAGTTATGTTTTACATGATGGGAGACAATGTAAGTTTTAAAAATAAAATAAAATATAAAATAAAATAAAATAAAATAGGCAATCCAAATGAAGTTTAATTTTGTAAAGGTGCTAAACTTATCAAAAGTAATATTTCCTAAGTGTTATTTTCACTCTGCCCCCAAATCTCATTCAACCAAGAGGAAGTTCTTTTGTACTCTGATTAAATCCATTCAATACCTAATTAAGGGTGGATTTAGCTTTTTGCTGTTTGGGCAGCACACAAGGCAGCTGTTATCAGTTGCCTATACAAGTTTGTCCATAAACTCATGTTGAAATCACTGATGAAATTACTATTGCCTAATGAAGCTGGAGGTTTGCCCTGGGCTACCTGCTTCTTTGCTGCTTTCCTGGAGAGAATTAGGCTGCTGTCTGTTCAAAAGAATTTTCCAATCTAGAAAAAGACTCCAGTCTAAGAATTGTCATTGATGTATTGTTGAAGGCTTTCACGGCCGGAATACGATGGCTTGTGTGGGTCTTCCGGGCTGTGTGGCCGTGTTCTGGAAGTTTTGTTTCCTAACGTTTCGCATCTGTGACCGGCATCTTCAGAGAGCAGGAGCACAGACAGGAGCAGTTCTCTCTGTGCCCAGCTGTGCCCAGAAGACCCACACCAGCCAATTGTCACTGAGCTACCATTTAGCCATTGTCTTCATGTGGGTGTGCTGGAGTCTCCAGACTGGAGTTTCATTCTCAGTGTTCTCTGTCCTGCTATTGCTTGGACATGTCAAGCAATTCCTTGACAACCCACAAGGATTGTGTGTGAGAGAGCCCTTGGCAAAAAGAGCCCTGAGTGATAAGGCAGACACCTAAAAATGTATGGAAAACCTCTTGAAGCCAGCACAGAGGTATTAAAACCCCAAGGGGAGAGTATGGAAAAGGTATTTTCTGTTGTGCACAGCTAAATTGTCTTCCACTTCACCTTGAAGATCAAAGCATTGCCTGCTCTATAGATGCAGTCCTGTGGAAGATACCTAGAAAGATCTACAGTCCTCTTTATGCCCTCCAACTTCTGTGTTAATATGTGTGCATGTGTGTCTCCCTTATCTGAATAGTTAGACTTCTGATATCAATGCAATCTCACTCTGGCAAGCTTTATGGCCCAAATGTCTTTTCTTTTGATTTTACTATTACCTCTGTATTCCATTCTACTAAATTTCTTTGTGTCAGCTACACAGATGCTCTCCAGCATATTTGCATTAATTACTCACAGAATAGGCTTAGAAGACTGATACAGTGCTTTCCCTTGAGCTGTTAATTTTAGGTTAAAAATTTGTGTAGACAATATCACTGTCATTAAGGTGTCTAAAACTCATCCTCAAATCCTTGTTCTTTTCAACTGCAACTTTATTTTCTTTCAAGATGAGTTATACCCCTTATCAGAATACAATCTCTCACAAAATATCCATACCCTCTTCTTCCCTAGTACTTTTCTTGTTAGTTCTTCCTTCATCTTCCCCACATCTCTGTGTGATCTAGCACGATGGGACTGTGTGCTCTAGCACTCATTAGCCCATGTTCAGGCTGCTGACACTCTTAGCCAAGATTGGGTAGTGATTGCCTGGTTCTCAAACCTCAGCCAGATTTATTCACCCATATTTAGCTCTCAATTTTTTTTAGCTGTGATTGCTTGCATTGGATTGTGTGCCATAATATTTTCATATGCATTTTAATTTCTCTACTAAACAAGTCAATTGACTGCACATTAGAACAGTTTGCTAATTTCCCCTGAAAGTAATTATTTGATCACATGATTCTTGTGTGCTGCAATGTGTGGGCATCTAATATGCTGACTGATTGATTGCATGCCATAAAGTTGGTGTCAACTGTTAGTGATCACATAGGTAGACCTTTTCCAGGATGATCTGTCCCCAGTCTGACCCTTCAAGTCTTCCAATGGTGCACCCATCATCAACATAATCTAACTCATCCCTCTTACTGTTGGTCATCCTCTTCTCTTTCCTTCCACATTTCCAGCATTATGGACTCCTCAAGGGAGCTGGGGACTTTTTCACATAATGTGTCCAAAATACAATAATTTGAGCCTGGCCATTTGCACCTTGAATAGGGACTCTGGATTGATCTATTTGTAATCATAGTATTCTCAAGAGTTTTCTCCAACACCAAAGTTCAAAAACATTAATACTCTTTCTATCCTGCTTCTTCAAAGTCTAATGTTTTCTTCCATGGAGTGCCACAAGAACAATGATTGCCTGCACAATTCATCTAATATGCTACATATTTGTTTTTGACAAGATTGTTCTATGTGTGGTTAGTGTGTGAATTTAGCAAGATACACTAAGGTCATGATCAAAATGTAGCTTAAGATAGGTGCATCAAAATGTGACCTTAGGTCAGTCATGCTTCTGGAGCAGAGGTGGTAACACAGCAGCTCTGAAATGACACTGAGTATTGAAGGGGAAAATTCTCCAAAACTCAATTTATGAGTGGAGACCACACAAACTGCTTGAGCCAACTTTACCTGAACAGTGCTGGGGACAGAATACAAAGTTCTGCCTACTTAAGGAGGGTACAAACAACCTTTGTATAGTTGTATAATAAATGCTGACCAGTAATGACGTCAAATTTCAATTGTTTTATGATAACATGGGTTAGATTTTCTGCTTATAATGAGATAGGGAGATAAGCAGAATAATAAAGTGGAGGTTGGCATGAGGCAGTTTCTTTGGGTTAGTTACTTCCTACTTCCCATTTAAAAATGTAAGTGCTAATTTAAGATAACTCGTAAGCCAGCATCTGCAAATGCGAAAGCAAGCTATTAGGGAAGCTACTTGAGTTCAGGGGCCTTGGTTGTTTGGGGGTCTTGGTTCAGGTATGTGTTTTACTTCTTCAGTATCATATCAGAATTACAGCTATATTAGTATTATACCACTTAAATTGAAAGGGTCATGTTAGATCCTTGCAGTTACTGAATATGTAACATTCTTAAGCTTTCAGAAAGTCACATCAAAAGCACGTATCAATTACTAATGATGGCCTTATAGTCAACTTAAATAATTTCTTAATATCTTCACTGAGCCTAATACAGTGGTACCTCTAGTTACGAACTTAATCCGTTCCGTGACTCTGGTTGCAACTCGAGTTGGTCTCAAGTCGAGGTAAAGTTTCCCATAAGGTTCAATGTAAATACAGCTAATCTGCCCTCCGAATTTGGTAGCACCCCGAGGTAAATTTCCCCCATAAGGTTCAATGTAAATACGGTTAAACAGTTCTGAAACATATGCATTTTATTTTTAAACCTCAAAAACCTTCCAAATGCCACAAAAACCTTCCAAACGCCAGAAAACACACCACAAGCCTCACCGAACGTCTCCTTGCTACCGCGATCTCGCCCACAGGAAGCCGCGACCGCATGGCAGCAGGGAAAATGGCTGCGGATCCGGTTCGTAAGTAGAGGCGGAGTTCACAAGTAGAGGTAAATTTTTGGGGCCGGAGCTGGTCGTATCTTGAAAAATTCGTAAGGAGGGGCGTTCGTAACTAGAGGTACCACTGTACTTGGATGCCACAATAATATTTGCCATCTTGGGAGTAATGTGAATGTGGTCTGTATCAGCACCCTTGTTTTAACTTCCCTTATTATTAAAAGGCAAGCCGGTGTCCAATTCCATTCACATGCATGTCTTGCTCCCAGTGCAGTAGAAACAAGTTCTTAAACCTGTACATTCCCTTCGTTCTCCATATCATACATAGCTAAATACACCAGAAGGGTTTCACTGAGAATTCACACTCTTTCCCTTTCTTATGGATCATATTAAACTGCTATGACACTCTTGCTGGATATTTTTGTGAATTCGAGGCTATTTTTATATACATGTATTGGATCAGCAAGATAACTTGTTATTTTCAGCACTTGCCAAATAGAGAATTAGTCTTGCATTAAGGACAATTTGTCAGCTTTTCATGATTTGATGCTTAGTTACATTCTGTCCCAGTGGGCTCTTTAGAGAAATGCCTGTAGCTTCACTTAATATGCCATTTTAATTGGTAGGTAACTTACATTATTGGGTTGGAAATATTATTTTTTCGTCCGATATTGGATAGCAGAACACTTAGAATTTGAGCCTCAAGAACATTTAACATCTATGCATTTTATGTGTGTGTGTGTGCACACTATAGGGCATATACCACAAAATGCTAGAAATGAATGGTGTTAGTAGAATGTCTCAGCCTGTTTCAGACGGACATTTGAGCTGGAACAGAATTTAAGACCTTCCTCAGAATCCGGAGTATATTTCAGCTGTGAAAACAGCCATTTTGCATCAGTTAAGGGTTTTGCCCCTCCCAGGGCACTAGTTTTAAAAATCAAAGATTTATTTATTTATAATTAAAGATTTAAAAAGTTCTCCTTAAAGCACACTTCCTAATTTCCACACTTCCAAATAGACCTCCATATATTTCCTAAATGAATCTATGAAAATAGAGTTTTATAGTTAATTAATCAGAGATGTTCAGTTAATTTTTTAAAACTGAAAGTGTAGACTGCAGATCTAGATTACCAATCCACCTCAGAATTATTTGTTGGTAGATCAGCCAGAGTTTCTGATCCACATTTACATAGAAGAATGTCCCACTATAATACACTTCCAAGTAGATTAGTAAGGTTGTGATGTCATGTAATCAGATGGTCAGGAAGTTTGAAGAGAAACCAGGGTAGATTTTTTGGTAACAACACTATAAACTATTCAGTTCTGGTACAGAAGATAACTTCTTAAGATAGACACCAGCTCAAAGCAAATATAGGAACAATTCATATATTTTAGACTACAAGTCTCATAGTCTCTTCCCATGATCCATGCTGGATGGGGCTAAGGGAATTGAAATCCAAAATATTTGGAGAGCATCAGGTTACCCAGCTCTGAAATAGATAATCCTTAATCTTAGTGTATGTCTAGACTACACCAATGAGCTGCTGTATTTGCCTCTGTTATTCGTTAGGACTGTCAGAGTTCTAGTAAAAATGAAGTAAAACCAGTAGTCTGATGATTTCTGATTGCATTCCTAACAGATAATTGAAATAAAGGCTGTGATGTGATCCTAAGATCCTAAGATTTCAGATGAAGTTTCACTTTCACAACATCCCCAGAAGATAGAAAAGTTATTTCACAGTGATAGCTAACTTTGTGAATTCCAACCACTTTAGAAACATTTCCTATTGATGATACAAGTAAACCCTGCTGAATAGCTATTTTGCAACCATTTAGCAATATACTATATTTTCAGTGTTGAAGAACAGGCACAGGTGAATATCCAGATTCTTAGAATATACTGTACAGTAACTTGCACTTTAGTAAAACTTTTTCGTAGATCTTCTCTGAATATAAATCGAATACAAGTTAGAATACCCCCAATATAATTCTCTGCACTTTTTCTGCAGCTATATCATTTATAGACAACTGCATGTGTAGTATTTTATTGGCATTTAATCCTAAACACATTTGCTCCAAATTAAGCCCAGTAAATCTACTGAAATTATTTTGTGACCATGCTTAGGGTTACTATATGTTGTCATGATTCCATCAAACACAACCAAGAAATTTAATACAAGATATATTCAGCTGTGTGAAAAGTGTGTTTGTTATCGCATCACTTCCACAGTCACCGATATGGAGAGAAATAAAAATTCTCTCACTCTGGTGTTTTTATCAACTATAATCGCCTATAATAACCCCCAGTTCCTTCTAGGAGCTAAAGAGTCTGTCTTACCCTTATAGCTAACAACAATTCATGAAAATGCAAGCCAGATATCTCTCACAAATGATACTGAAGTTGGTTGCTTATTCCCAGTTACTTATTTGCACAGAAATGTAAAACACAGCTCAAATAGTAAAGTGAATAGAAACCTAACATTAATATAATGCTGTATCTAAAATTAAGCATAGAACTAACCCATACTCTATATTTCAGTAACCAAGACACTCGATCCTTCAGGATCAACCCAAATTCAATATGATAAAAACAATTGTCAGAGAAAGAAAAAGTAATGCATGATAATTCCATTGCATTGCATAACTATAAGTCACTTCAAATTATAGATGCACATGTCGAAGGATGGGATAGGCCTGCACCTTTCTATATATACTCAGCATAGCTACCAGTGATACAACAAGCCTGTCTTATTCAAAATAAGTAGAAAGGAATAACTGGGCTCTTCACCTTAAAGCACATTTAAGCCATCCCGTGTTATACATATAGATGTCCAACAGGCTCTCCTGTCAGTCTCAAAGCTTTCTGTATATACACAGCAGTGATAAGAATGGTAAACTGTATCTACATTGCTCAGAATAGGTGGAAATGAATGGGTAACTGGGCCTCTGCACTTCAAGAAACATTTGAGCCACATTTCCAGGAAAGTGAACTTGATGTAATAGAGCTGTATCTTGTCCAGCCAATCTCTCTGTACACTGAATCTCTCTGTACACCGAATATCACTAACCATGATAGAACAAGGCTATCTTACTAAAATAACTTTAAATCTAAATAGATTTAAATAAATCACAGAATCATAGTGCTGGAAGAGGCCATTTCAGCAGGAATCCAAATTAAAGAATCCCTAGCAGATGGCTGTCCAGCTTCTCTTTGAATATATCCAGTGAAGGGAAACTATTATTCTCTCAGTAATTAATTAATTCCACTGGTAAATTGTTTTTATTGCTAGGCAGTTTTTCTAACATTCATTGGGATCTTTCTCCTTGTGATATTTTATACTCAGGGAAAGCAGAACACAAGCTTTGAACTTATTTTGTGTTACCCCCACCTCTTTGGTAACCGGTAAAAATTGTTATTGGGATCATATGTACACACAAAACATTGGGGCAGACAAGACTGAGGCCCAGTGTATCCAGGATAGTCCACACTGGACATTTCAGTGCATGATTTGAAATGCAGAGCACCAGTTATTTATTCAGGTCTACCTATTTTGAACAAGGTTAGCTTATTGTGGCAGGTTAGATGCTACAGGCACACAGAAATCTTTGGGCCAAACAAGACCACAGTCCCATCATGACCAGGAGTATCTGCTGGATTTATGGATGTGTGAATTGCAAGATACAACACCTCAGATTTGTAAATTTATTGTTTATATTGTATCATGCATTGCTTTCCTTTATTATTTATTTTGAAGGTTAGAAGGTTCTGATTATGGAGATATGAAGTATGGTGTAGGTTAGTTCTATGCTTAAATGTTGATCTAGCATTATATTTTTAAAATTATATTCACCATACTGATTGAGGTGTCTTTTGATGTATCACACAACTGGGAATCAGTAAACAGCTTCACGATCATCTCTCATGTTTAGGAAGGGAGGAAAAAAGGGTTCATTGTTTGCATTTCCTAGTGATACTCCAGTTTCCCCTTCATTTTCCTTCTTCCCTACTTAAATATTTGAAGGCAGGAGAGAGGGAAATTGTCTGGATGCATAGGGTGAAGGCCTTGCACAAATGGTGCTAGAGCAACCTTCCATAACTCTTCAGAAGTTTTGGAGTATAATTTTTCCAATAGACATTTTCCAGATGGCTGTTTTTTCCCCCAATACTAGCAGTAGGAATAAATCCAAAATTTATTCCAGTACCCCAGTTTCCTCTCTTGCAATCATTCCAGTATCAGGACATTTCACAACGTTTCTTCCTCTCAGGGTTGACTTGCTATAATACATTTCCTAGGGGTGTATATTCTCAAAATTCACCACTTCTCCAAGATCCTCACGAGTTCTTGCTATATAATTTCTACCCTGCAAGCAGTTTATCTGCCCTGGCATTCCACCTTTCCCAGACTTACGGACTTCTCAAGGGAGCTAGGTTCAAAATATGGAGGTTTGAGCCTGGTCATTTGTGCTTTAAGTGAGAACTCTGCATTGATCTGTTCTGCGATTTATTTTATTTTTTTGGCTATCTACATTATACTTAAGAGTCTTCTCCAATATCAAAGTTCAAAAGCATCAATACTCTTTCTATCCTGTTTCTTCAAAGTCCAACTTTTATTCCCATAGAGTGTCATAGGGAAACTAGTACCTGCATGATTCTGATCTTTTCAGATATAAACCCTTCACAGTGTCTGAATATCTTTTCCAAAGCCTTTATTGCTACCCTGCCAAGTGCTAGTCTGCAGTGTATTTCTTGACTTCTGGTTGAAGACAGTCAAGTGTATTTCTTGATTGCTGTTGATAGTTGATCCTAAAAGTCAGAAACTGTCTACCAGTTTGGAATCTTTATTGTCAGTTCTAAAACTGGTTGATGCATCTGTTGTTATTATTTTGGTCTTCTTTATATTTAATCTTAGTCCCATTTTTTCACTGTGCTCCTTGACTGTCATTACCAGAGCTTCCAAATCATTCGCATTTTCAGCTCTCAAAGTAGTATCATTGGCATAGTGGAGGTTGTTGATGTTTCTTCGTCCAATTTTAAAGCCTCTTCCAATCCAGCCTCCCTTAATATATATTCAGCGTGCAGGTTGAACAAATAAGGGGAGAATATGAAGCCTTTGCTGACCTAGAATCAGCCTATTTTGCCATGTTCTGTCTGAACTATGGCTTCTTATCCTGTTTATAGGTTTAGCATGAGGACAATAAGATGTTCTGGGATCCCCATTTTTCTAAACAACACTAATAAAAATAATTGTGGATTGGTTTCTGAGGTCTAAGATTAGGTAGTGCAAACTGTGGTTATGGAGAAAATTCTACAACTTTATAAAATTATGAACAAGCTAGGCAGAATTTTAACAATAAGTCTATTTAAGTTGAGCAAATGAGCTCTATAGCTATAGCTTCCATCAGAAGAATTAAAAGCACTATTCCTGAACAGAAAAAACAGACTCTCCTCCCTAAACATGTGAAACCTAGGCTAGGAAGCAATCTTCTTTAATGCCATCCTGTTGCATGCATCCCAGAGTTTTAATTAGTCATGCCTCTTAAATGACCCCCTGATATTAAAACTCTTCATTAGCCCTGTTCTTGCTCTTTTGCGCGGGGGGTGGTGGTGGTGGTATCATATCTTGCCATTGCAACACAGAATACAGTCCTAATGTCCCCTTGTAAAAAATTCATAAAAGTCAATAGCAGTTCTTTGTAACAAATCTCAGAGTAAGTTCGACCAAAGAAACAGAGTATTTCTGCATAAAAATAAATAAGGCTGCTCTATTATTTTTAATTGATTTTGAAATAATGCTGTTCACAATGCTTGCATTTCACTGGATTCTGTGGATTGCGTGGGAGATGCACACATGCATTAAAAAAGAAATCCTTCTAGTGTGTTAGTGAGGGATGGGGTAATATGACTGAATGCCTTTGAAAGCAGGGTGGTTTTTGCTGCCAGGCTGTTTTCCAAATCACAGCCAGACATACTAACATATTCTCATTTACTGGATTCTGTTCAGCTTTCACAAGGCCTTGTATTGTATTAAATACAATTTAAACTGAGTTTACATACAAACAAATGTAGGGTAGAATATAATCATTTCCAGTAATACTATTTTTTACCTACCCAAATAAAAAATCATGCAGATAATAGAAGATATACTAGACAGTTGTTGTGGAATTACTTACAAATAATAATAATAACAGCAGCAGCAGAAATACCATTTGCCTGCAAGCAAGAACTGGGGGGCGGGGGGGAGGCACAAAACAGACAAAGAAATAGAAAATGAAGAAGCTAAAGTGCTCTGGGACTTTAGAATTCAAACAGACAAGCACCTGCTACACAACACCCCAGATTTAACAATTGTTGATAAGAAAGACAAGTCTGGATAGTGGACATTGCAATACCTGGAGACAGCAGAATAGAAGAGAAAGAACTGAAGAAAATCACAAAATATTAAGACCTGCAAATAGAAGTTGAACGACTATGGCAAAAGAAAGCAAAGATAGTGCCAATAGTTATAGGTACCTTGGGTGCAATCCCAAAACATCTGAAGGACCACTTGAACACCATCGGCACTGACAAAATCACCATCAGTCAATTGCAAAAGGCAGCTTTACTTGGAACAGCTTATATCCTACAACAATACCTTTAACACCATCGAATAACATCTCCCTATCCCGGGTCCTTGGGAAGAACTCAATATGTGGATAAAAATGCCAAATCCAATCTAAACATCTGGTTGACTGTGTGACCAACTATAATAACAATAACAATAACAACATAGCTTTCTTTTGCCACAGTCATTCTATTTCTATTTGTAGGTCTTTGTATTTTGTGATTTTCTCCAATTCTTTCTGTTTTATTCTGCCATCTCCAGGTATTGCAAAAGACAGCTTTACTAGGAACAGCTTACATCCTGCGATGATATCTTTAACACCATCAAACAACATCTGCCTATCCCAGGTCCTTAAGAAAGACTCGATAGGTGGAAAAAAAATGCCAGATCTAGTCTAAACAACTGGCTGACTTTGCGACCAACGATATTAATGTAGCATTAGTAAGATTATATTTTCTATGGAACCAGCAGCTGTTAGAATAGCAGCATTACAACTCCATTCAGTGTGAAATGATGCTGAGCTCTGGGTTATTTCATACTTTGGTTTTTATTTCAACTTTTACCTACATGGTTTATGTTAGAAGATACCTTATTCAGTTTTAAAATATATGTTAAAAACCATATGTACAGTACAGAGACATGCAACAGGAAGTATAGACAATATTTGTAGCTCTTGGCAGTTTATGTCTATGGAAATCATGTATTTTTAGTGCAGGGTATGAAATAGTTCTGACTTCACTGCTTAATCCTGCTTCCAAAGTATTTCAGAATATGAGCTCCAGGCCCAGCACAAATTCTTGGGGAGAGAGAAGGATGTCTTAGTTAATTTCCATCAGTGGTGAGAGCCAACCAGTTATTTATTTCCTTTCTTTACTGTTCTTTTAAACATTACCATTCAGAAGAGGACCTGTCCCTTTATTCCATGTCTCAGAAGCCTCTCCATAGTAAAGCATATAGGTAGCTCAGAACTGAACTGTTGAGTTCTCAGGGTTCTCTTAGCTTAGTTGTTTTCCTGCAGACGTTTCTTTAACAGGCTAGGTAATATAATCAGTGCATGATGTATTAGTGCACTGATTATGTTATCTAGCCTGCTAATGTTTTCCTTGATTGCAGGAAAACAATCAAGATCAGAGAACACCAAGATCAGAAGCTTTTCCTAAAGCTTTCTGGAAGCCCAGATACATCATGTTTATCCAATCTCTTCCATTAGTGGCATTCTCAAAGAGCATCAAAAGGTTGATGAGGCAGAATTTCTCTATGCAGAAGCCATGCAGGTTCTTCATTAGCAACATTTATTCTTCTGTTGCTACTCAGTTTTGTGGAAAAAATATTCAAAATAAACATTAAATCTGACTCTTTTTAAAAAATCAAACTCATTCAATTATTCATTTTAACTCACCAAGTTACAGTCAGTGAACAGGATATTAAGATTACATTGACACACACACACACAGACAAACCCATAGCTGAATGAGACAACACAGTCCCAGCTTCACAATATTGCTGGACTTTTTCTGTAGCATCTTGTAGCTCTGACCTTTTTGTAGATATAACAGCTAATCTAAGGGCTATAGCACAGCTATGTAGCATGTGTGCCTCTGTGTGTGTGTGTGTGTGTGTGTGTGTGTGTGTCTATGTGCATTTCATCAGAAACTTGCTGAAATGAATTTAAGTGTCCTTGGTTCTTTTATAGAATCTGGCTCCAAAATAAATCTGGCTCTTCAGAAATAGAAGTCTCCTGTATCACTCCTTTTTTTCCTGGTACTGTACTGCTCTGATATCCAAGGAAGGAGAAGGGGTGCCGGCAGCCTTGAGAAGCTCTGGTTTCGGCCCATTAATGCCAACTCACAGGAATAGCAAAGGGTGTCTAAGATGAGAGACAGAAATACTTTTTCAGTTCATGGTCCCTTTAATTTGCTTAGAGACTTTCATATATGGGTTTCTTATGGGTAAAATACTGCCATCCTACCTGATGACTTCCAGATGTTTGAGGCTACAGCTGCTACCATCCACAGCAGTATAATCATGGATCTTTGGGTTGGAATCAAAGAGAGCTGTAACCAAACATAACTAGAGACTGCCAAGTGTAGGAAAGCTGATGTAGGCAACCTGGTGCTAGTGGGCACTCATGTGCCTGCAAGAACCTTCCTAATTTCCCACTGGGGTCCCTGTCTTACCTGATCTTTTAAAAATGGGAAATTGGCATAGTGTACAGCAAAGGAAAGCACCTGCCTGTTGTATCATTTTTACCCATAAGATTGCATCTGAGCCATCCATATAGATTCTTAAGAAAGAAACAGTGTGTGACTGACATCCTGTGCTTCAGGAAATACATACAAGCTAAGAGAAAAGTGCAGAGTTAGAGGAAGCAACAGCAAGAAACCTCATCAATTTGTTTATAAGTGGGAGTTTTGTGACTGGCCACATCTACAGAAGCCAATATGTGAAGAAGAAGCTTTCCTTGCAGTAGCCTTTTTTGTCAGAGCACCAACATGTTTTCAATATTCAAATGATGCTCATCATCTGGAAAAAAAAGTTGCTTATGAAGTGGAAAATAAAGTATTTTTACCAGCTTGAGATAAGAAAAGCACAGGGCTAACCGAACCATCTAAGAACAGCCAGTAATGGCCCAACCCCATGATAATTTATGCATAACTTATTTTAACTGAATTGTAAACATTTTACAAGTACCTCTCCCCTAGCAATAAAATACAACAACAACAATAATAATTTAATAAGTAACAATTTTGGCCCATGGATGGTATGCAAAATTGACTGAGTGTCGCTCTTATGAATGGTAGGACTCATCCAGCGTCTGTGAGAATCCAAATACTATGTTTTCATTCATAAAATCTATTTGCTTTTGATCTTTGATCTTTCTCCTCAGTTTCATTGTTGATTATTATGGCTATGCATTTGATAACTGGATGTATGAAAATAAAGAGATTGTTAAGATTGACCTACTGTTCTAAAAAAAAAAAAAGAAATCCTGTGGCACATTAGAGATTGCAAAAGACTCCAAGATCTGGGGCCACAAAGAGTTAAAGATTAAACAAACAACTTATCTGAAGTTTTGCCAATCTTGGTGTCTGTAGGAAGGGAGAATCTTTTCCTCTTCTTTTTTATCTTTTAATCTGTTTACTTCATATTGATTCCAGTACGTATATATATCATGTTCTGGGCAGACATAGTTCTTTCCCATTCCAGTGGCATGTTGGAGGGCATGGAAGGACTTTGAATTCTCTACAGCATAGGCAGGAAATGTTTTCAGAACTTTTTGTACTCTCCAATGCTAGAATTTCACCAGCTGCAGACTTTTCAGGTTGTCATACATTGAGGTTGGATCTTCCCTCCAAGAAGGAGGAGGATATTTAAAATATCCCTTGGGCCTCTTACAGGTTCCATAGTAGCTCAATGGTCTGATCCAGGATGAATTAGTTGATTATAATGAATAATAAGTGATGAATAATTTGTTCTACTGTTTTCAGGGGGACTTCTATTCTGCTAGCTTAGCCTGAATCCAAGCCTAACAGATTTATTGTACCATAACTTTCATAAACTGGAGTCCACTTCAGATCTACTTCTGAAAATGATATTAGTCCAGAAAAGCGCATGTGACAATTCATCCATTAATTGTCAAGGTGGCATATGACATTGTTTAGTATGAAAATACATTATTTTTTATCCTTTTAGCAGCAGTATCCCTAATTGGACTGAACCTTTTGTTGCCATGAAATAAATATTAGATGGCCATAGGGTAAATTTATAGAAAATCTTCCTCATTTGTAAAAAATAAAGTGGAAGCAATGTCATATGATTCTGAAGAGAAGAATACAGCAAAAATACAGCAAGAGTGGAGATATATCCCTGTTTCCTGCTAGAGCTTTTCCCTCTATTCCTTTTCTGTTGTTCCAGTTATGTGGCCCTGGGCTCAGAGCAGCTCTGCTCTTCCAGGCAGTGCTCAGAAGAGTTTTCTCATCTCCAATGCAGGGAAGCAATACTTTACTAAGTATTTGTACTTTTGCTATTACTTGAATCACAGTGTTTATTCTTTGAAAATAATTGGAAAAGCAGAAGAGAGGATGAGGAAAAATTTAGACAAGGACCAGCAGTCATTTTTCATGCAACAGTGCTGGTCCATATTCGTCCAGACGTTATGCATAATTATTTATTTAACTACTTTTACTGCATTTCTTTAGTTATTTATTTTGGCAACCAGAAATCTAGGCCAACTCTGTATAATACTGCAGAGTTCAGGAAGTTGTAGCCTTCTCTTTTTAAAAGTGTGTTTGTGTTTTGATGTCCTTTTGTCATGGGAAACAAAATGATGTACACCAGGGCTTTGTAACGCTTTAGATTCGAAGACAATGACAGCTGCTTTGGAGCCTATGGGGCATGCACGAAGTCCCTATCTGTAACTCCTTAAAGCAGCTGCCTCTTTTCTGAATTGTATAGCTGCCCTCCACAACTCCAGCATGATCCTAGGAAAATATGTGTTCAGTTTAAGGAGTTGCATACAGGTGCTATATACACACCCACGTGTACTCCAAATATGAAGTGCTGCACTGCTGTAACATGAACAAGATTTCCAGGTTGTTTTCCAACCCAGCACTAATATAGTTCATCTGTTTACCTCCATTAGGGAACTGCATTATGATTCTTTTCTATGATACTGTGAACTTTTCAGGAGCCTTGGCAGATGATACTTTTCAAAATACATAGATTAGCCATAATCCAACATAGAATTATCGTATTTGTCAAACAGGAAGACAGCTCTGACTTTAAGAAACCTCCTCCTATAACAGGAATATAACAAAACCCCTTTGCGGTAACCAGCTTCCTTGTCTTATCAAACTAGGGTTGCCAACTCCAGAGAAAACCAACCCCCCCAGGATATATGCACATGTTTGTTTGAATCTGACACATGTGTATGTACAATATGTATGTGCACATAAATACCTTCCAGAAGTAGCACTCCAAAAAGGCAGGCCAGACAAAAAAATAAAATTGGAATGAATTAAAATAATAACTGATTAAAGTATTTGTCTGCAAAATAAGATGTCCTACCTATAAAATTAATTGATTTCCCGCATCTGCACGTACCAGCCATTCTCTCTCACACAATGAAACACACAAATATACACAGCACATGTTCTCCCTCCCTTCCATCCTTTCTGTATAAACAGCAACAAAGGAGGAGGAGGAAGAAGGCAAAAGGGAAAAACATCTATGTAGACTTACGAAACAAATTGAAATTGAACAGGAAAGCAGTCCCTTCCAAAACTAATTTTCATCTTCAAAGGCATCCTCACTTCTTGCAGCGTTTCTGTAGCTGTTTGTACCTGCTGCCCATGCATGCATTTTCAACAGAATTCTTCTCAGAAAATATAGTATAAGATAAATGCAGCCACCCCTGAATTCACAAGTAATTATTTGGAGGGAAAAGTCATTTTGACTTATCAGGTAATACGATAAACGTGCTAAGAGCACCAATGAGGACATCAGTCAGAGGTACCTTCCACTGATTTTGAGAAGCCTTACTTTCAAACAAGTGTGCGTAAGATTACAACCAAATAGTGCAATCCTATACGTTTACCTGGATATGGGTCCTACTGAGTAAATACTTGCAGTATGGGCTGCAATGCAGACCCTGAACATGTAAGGTATCTGGTTTCTTCTTGTATCTTCTGTCTTGCACCAAATAATTTCTGTCCATTACTTTGTGCATCTAAATCAATGTAGCTCACAGATGCTATTAGCAAAGACCAATTCTGTTTTTGGAAATGAAGAAAGGATTATTTAGTCCTTCCATACATTTGTCAACAGCTGTCATTTACTTCTGCAAAGGAGTGGGGGAAGATAAGTTGAATCAGGCAATGTACATGTTTAAAATGATTCAGGACTGACAACAGCTGGCTTCTCTTCTTTCTTGTTTGAGGTTCATAGGTGACAGATTGTCAAAAGTAGTCTATTGGTGGCACCTTGTCCTAGAAGTGGTTTAAACATTTCTGGTGAGACCTCATCTCTGTTTACCAACCCACCTACCTAATTATTCTAAAGGAAATCAAGTTGGAAGTAGGGAACCAAGAAAAAAGAAACTTGATTAACTCCTACAAGGCCAGTTTTCCCTCACATGGGATTACTACCTTGATGTAGTGGGAAGTTCTGTAGCTTCAGTAACACTGAGATTAGTGCTGGCTGGAGTATGAGCCAATAAAGTCAAAACAGGTGTGTGTATCTGTGCATATCCTTAGTTTCACACATATTTTTATTTATTTTATTTGTTACATTTATATAGCTGCCCAGAGTCGCTTTGTGTGAGATGGGCAGCTACATAAATATGACAAATAAATAAAATAAATAAATATATGTGTGAAACTAAGGGTGATTCTCAGTGGAGCTGAGGGTAGATATGACTCTTCAGGTAAGAGAGAAACCAATTCATCTAGGAACAGGAACTCCAAAATCAAAGCTACAAGAAAGCAAAAACACCCAATAACGACTGAAATGCTTTGACAAATTTGAGTGCCTCATGATGATCCCAATCCCAGTTTGTAAACTATTTCTCTAGTACTAGTGAAGAATGTTGAACTTTCATAAGTAGACATGGAGGTGGTGACATAACCAGAAGAAAACTGCAAGGTCTGGTAACTTGATGATGCCAATACTGAAAGAAGAGCTCCTTGTTTGACAAGCATAGATTAGGACTAGAACGTGAAATGTGACAAGAATGAACCAAGAACAATTTGAAATTGTTAAAGTGGAAATCAATAAGGAATACATGAATTTAGGTAGTCTGCAATGGGCCACTCTAAATCAGCTGATTATATGACATACTATTCAAGGACATGAATCATATGAAGGAAGAAGGTGCCAGTAATACTAAAAATTACATTGCTAAATATGTGCTCAACTAAAACCTAATAAGCAATAGGATCATATCCATTAAAATTGATAGAGATCTAATAAACATCAATGTTATACAAGTGTAAGCCCCTACTACAGTTGCAATTGTGGTAGACATTGAAGAGTTCTATAGGAAACTACAAGAGGTGCTAGATGCAAAATCAGGAAAAGACATATATTTGGTGATCAAAGTGCAAAAAGTAGGGGAAATGGAAGAACTTAAAATCACAAGAAAATTGGATAAATGCAATTAGGCAGGAGATAAGTTAACTGGGTTTTGTGTAGATAATTCTTTAACTGTTGCCATCACAGTCAGTGAGTCAAACAATAGAGATGCTTACATATAGGCACCACTGATGGCTAATATCAAAATCAAATCAATTACATAACAGAAAACAGAAGATTGAGAAATGCAATATAGTCAGAACACGTCAAGGTGCAGATTGTGGAACATACCAGGAATTATCAATGTTGATATATGAGTTAAACTTAGAAAACTGAAGAAAGTAGGTGTGCAACCAAGATTTGACCTGGATATTATACCAGTGTGCCATATACTTATACCAAACAAGGAAGATGTAAGAGAATATGCAAAATTTTGATTGATTGATTGATTGATATAACAATTTGCTTAGGCTCTAGGTAGCCAGAGTCTGGTTACTGAACCCTAGTACTAATTCCTCATACAAATGAAGTTTTGCTTAACCTTTTACCAAGCTGAAAGAAATGCCAAATGAACAAACAGGTTTCAGAAAATGCAGAGGGCTATGAATTCAGACAGTTAGCAGATGGATAATGGAGAAAGTAAGAAAAATTACTGTAAATTTAATACTGTATTGAATACAAGGTTTGATTGTATAGATTATCCCTTGGAGGAATATTTACATTAAACAAGAAGCTATTATAAGAACTATGTTTAGAAAAACTTTGAAATATATAGATGACACCACTTTGTTAATGGAAAGTGAAGAAGACATAGAACTCTTTAGGAAAGTAAAAATAGAAAATGATAAATCTGGGTTAATGGTAAATATTAATAAGAAAAAACAGTGTCAGTCTAAATGGTCCATGAACTTACAGTTGCCAGTGAAACAGCAAAGGGGATAAGCTCAGGAAATACATGTTTGAATTAAGGTGATATTAAGGAGATGGCAATATGGTGGTGGTGCATGCTGCTAATAATATACTGTATCTGAGTTCCCTTTGCCCACTTTGAATCTGAAACTATGTACTTCTAGATGGTATCCAGTTAAAGCCATGGAAACACACTTCAGTCAATCATGTTCTCCTCTATCTTCTCCTCAACCTACAAAAACCAATTTAACAGAAATTTCATTTTTGATAGAAGCATTTTAATACAATGATCTCATCCCAAGACTTTATGAGTGTGAGTTCATAACTGAAGATCTATAAGAAAGATCACAAACTCTTCAACTGTTGCCAGAAAGAGTGCTAAGTAGATAAGACCAAATCAGAGAGAGGATCAGCGGTGAACATAAGCAGGTTTTATGGTTGCTTCTACAGAGAAAAGTCTTCCCTTCATGACATGAGCCTCAAAGCACATTATGAAGCAACTTATCTTCTTTTCCTGGTGAGCTCTCCTTCTGTCACAAAAGTTATTGCCTATTTGCCATGTATTTCCAAATCCTCTTCACAACAATTGGAAAGATCAGTGGTATTCTGATTAAATAGGAGAGACAATGTATCAAATGCCTCCAATCAGACTGACATTCACTAAACCACATTCTCTTGCTCTAGCCTCATGGACCATTGCAGGCTAGAAGGCAAAGCAGAAGAATATAGAGTTTACTAACCACATATCAAAATCTGATCTAGTTTTGTCACAGGAGATCTAGAAGATTATCCATCTATCATTCTAGACCTACTATAAGTTCAGAAAGGTGTACATTTAATTTCCTTGTTCTATTCTACTGTATATTCCCTTCTCTCTTCTCTCTTCTCATAGACAATATGGATATATAAGGGTACCATGGGGGTCAGCCTGGGATCCATTAGCACAATAAGGTACCCAGTACTCTTCTTCAGGAGGATACAAAGTGAGAAGGCAGGGAAGGTATCTGCTTGGGATGTGCAGCAATTGGAGGCTTGGGGTTCCTTTTGACCCACTCCTTGCTCCACTCCTTCAATTTTTTAAAAAAACTGGGCATGCCAGATCCTGACAGGAATCAGAGTGAAGGAGCCACTGCTGCTGCTACATCACCCTCCTCTTTTGCTACCATTCCCAAGTTAGCTGACAACTTCTTTTCCCACTTCACAGTTGGGGAAGGGTTATTTTGTGGGGACTCAGGAAGTGAGTGAAGCCCCTTTTGAGGCTCAGGTTCACTGCTATGTTGGTGATAGTGGCAAGGAAATAATCATGTGAGTCTCCTCTTCCCTTTCTGTTGCTTTCCCTCAATTGGCATGTTCTGTGGAGGGTAAGGTGCCTGAGCAATCTCACCACTGAGAGGTTCCTTCTAAGAGATTTGCTTTGGAGTTCAGGGAGTTTAATGTATGTGACTGCTCTTTCCCCAAAGTCAATAACTTTTCATAACTATTCATAACTTTTCATAGCTGTTCAAAACTATTCACTTCACCTTTCTAAAAACAACTTTGCTAATGCTTAAGGCATATCGGCATACAGGACTTTAGCCTAAGGAGAAACACAGCTTCAGTCATTTCATGGTTGTCCCAAATCTTTAAAACTTTATGGGAATCTAATAATGTCAGTTATATTTTGACTGCATCTGTCTTGAAATACAGATATGTGCATGCTTAAGTGACAAATACACAGACTGTTCTGGCACTGACTATTTATATCTGTAGGTTAATGCCTCTACTCTTTATCAGTTGGCCAGCAACTTGCTGTGTCTACTCTATTTCATTTGGCAGTTTTCAGTTAGAAACTGAGCTTAGTTACTGAAGACACACGAACAGTTAGAAAGCCACTGGGAATACAGGAATGCGAGGAGTGGGTGCTATAGGTACATGCCCACACACCCTCCACAGTGTAGCTTTACACATGTTTGGGCAACATCTGAATAGAACTAGGATCACATTCTAATCAGAAGTTATCAATTCCAAGCAATTTTTATGGCAAACTGAGGGGGAAGACATTAATGAATGGAAATTATTATGAATATCAATGCCTAAGTTATGTTTTCAGTTTCTAACAGTTAATCTAGAAGCTGTTCCATTATGATGAATTAATCATTCTGAGCACAAACATGTTCCATTATTATGCAATCAGATGTTTGCTATAGACTGAGCCTTGATAGGCCATAGGTTCTTTGACTTTTATGTTTCCTATGTCATCTGTCTAGAAATGTATTGATTTTGTACAGTCATTGGGTCAGAAGTAGTTGGCCAGAAAAGGTTAAGCCATTTCTGATATGTATAAAACATAAACTTTTCTTAGGCTGAGGTTATTGTAAGTCTTGTACTCCATTATCATGCTTATATGACTAGAGAAGCCTAGAATGAGCAGAGAAGGCAATCCAGAAATTCTCCTTTGATTCATTTAAGGAACAAGGCTGGGGAATTCTGGGAGTTGAAGTCCACACATTTTCAAGCGGCCGAGGTTGAGGAACCCTGCTTTTTAGGACATGACCAATGTTGTGTATAATATATTTGGGAGTGTTGGCTCTCAAGGTCATCAGGCACCTATTTGTCCAATGCAATGCAGACAAAGGAGACACGGGGGGCAGGGGGACTAGTGCTATAGAATCTGCTATTTCACCTGACCATTTATGGCCCTCCCTTCTTCTTTTAAAAACATTAAATCCAGAAATAGGCTCAAAAACAGTTTAGAATACATTTAAAGAAAATCAATAAATCAGCAACTAATGTGGAAACAAGTAGAGACAATAAGAAACATTTACCAACTCATCCAAGCATATTGCAAATGTCTTCTGAAGAAAAAATAAGAGGGTGCTGTATTGCCTATGTTCTTATGCACTTGGCATCTGGAGGCCTTCAGTATGGCAGCTAGATAGGTCTTTTGGTGGAAGCCAGTCCACTCAGAAGAGATGGCAACTCTTCTTCAGGGAACGTTAGGCAGAGAACAGTCCAAAGCAGATATTGAATGGAACGTATGAGGGATATATATGAAACAGGCACTCTGTGAATTACACAGATACTAAACCATTTAGTCTGTGTGTGATTGTGTGTATACACACTCTGACATTAACACCTTGAATTGTGCCCACAAATTATTAGCCCAACAATGAAAATAACACAACTCTGCTCCCAACCTCCAGTTCCAGGAATGAACAGGTTAATTGCTTTTCAGAGACTTTGGCTGATGTTGTCTAACTTTTTCCTTGATTATATCTGCTAAGTATAAAAATGGATCCTATGCAGAACATAAGTATTTATTTCAAAAGAGAAACTTCTCAGATAACTTTCTTCGGTCGGAATGCCTGGCAAGATGCTTGGGAAAAATATCCTTCAACCATCTTTCTATGTGGATGTAATTTATTACAAGCAGGAACCTATTTTTTCACAGCAGCTTCTATGGTTTGTGCCTGTGACAGGGTGGAAGTCGAGGGAACCCTAGTTTCTATCTGTAACTTACCTTGAAACAATCATTTTAGCTGGAGAGAAAACTGGGTGAAAACAGACCTCCAAAGCACTCTGAACTTTGTCTGTGGGTAAAAGACACGCAGTGTCTTTCTACAAACCCTTCCTGCTAATTGTGCAGAGACTGATGCCATTTCGGGATTCATAGAAGGAATAGTCTGTGTACTGTAGAAGATTCTCTTTTGTTTCGTTATGAGAGATTTCATATTTGTATGTACAGGAGGAGAAATTAATGTTATATAAATAAACTGCCTTGATGTAAATAGTCTTATTTGAGACGTAGCTGTTGTATACAATGGCTTCAGGAAATAACATCATTATAATCATTGTTCATCAAAGTATTTTATTCCTCTTTCCAAAACATGACAAGCATAATTATAGGTCATAAAAATGAATTTATGCAAAAGGCCACTTGGAGAAAATTTGCTGTAAACTGCATGTGTTTAGCCTTTCTGCCTTGCATTTTCTAGTATATGAAAGATTTTTCCTATGTCTCTGCTTCCTGCCCAGCCCTGCCAATGGTTAGCCTGCTCTTCCCTGTGTGTTGTTGCTAAATATAGTTCAGATGGCAGAAGAGTTACAGCTGGCTGGACAGGACTCCTGATCTATGCTTTACACACTCCTAATATGGTTCAGAGGCAGCCAATCAGGTGTTGGGCAATCTCTCTAGTGAGCAAAATGGGTTTGGTGTTCTGCCTCCCCTTCCCCCATCATTTTCAGAGCTATGCTACTGGAAGGACAACAGTAGCAGCTGCAAAGCCAGGCATCTGCAGCTTCATTAACCTTATTTTACTTGGTCAACAGATCACCCTACCAAAAACCAGGTTCTTTTACTCTCAAGTATCTGAATTTATCAAAGTGTGCAAGGTCCCAACCTAGTCCTGAGGGCAGTATATCCAAGTGGGTCAAATCCAAGGTTCAAGACTGATGCTGCAGTGTCATGTTTAATCAACATGAGACACAGATAAACAAAGGCTTCAATCGCATGGCCATGCCACCATCTTGACCTTTTTATACCCCCCTACCCTACGGATGCTCCTGTCATTTCTGATTCTGCCTTCAACAGTCATGTTTGCTATACAAACAAAAGGGTAATAGAGCATGCTTTCAATGTTCCCAATATGAACTTACTGGAACCTGATCTGAGCAATGACCAGATCTCTCAGTGGTGCTCTAATAGGAGTGCAATTGTGTGCCATAAATTGTAACATTTAGTATTTTATCTCCACAAGGTAGTTTATTTGTGCCTCTTATTGTTTCCCTCTAGGCATGCCATCTGTTGGTTGAATAAATGTGTACTAATCCAAAAATTGTTTTGCAGTTTACTAGACAGCAGCTTACAGGAAGCAAGGCCCTTCCCCATCTCCTGTAGCAGACTTTTTAAAAAGGTCCATGTGCCTTTGACAGCCTCTGGAAGAAAAAAAAAGTTCATTCTGTTCTACTACAGAAAGAGGTAAAAAACATACCTGCTAACAAAGATTCAAATTAATTGTCTCTTAATTCATTTTTTTAAGTTGCAAAAGCTAAATATTTATCAAGCAGTTACAGAAATTCAGGATCCAATCTAAACATTCTGGCTCCTCTTCAGAAAACTGACTCATGTGGATAGTTTCTCCCTCTCAGCGCATCAATTAATTTTTTTCTGGTCAAAACAAACAATATATTTCATTTTATTTTGAAATGCACATAAATTACAGATGGACTATTTCAATTTCAAATTACAAATGGAAGATGAAAACTAAAGAAGCGGCTGCTTCATCCCTTTTAGCTGTCTAAGGATGGGAACATGCACACATTTGAAATAGCCCATGGAAGAAAGAAAAGCCTGCTGCTAGTATTTAATGCTGGAATCTCAGGTGAGTTGGATAGACATCGTGTAATCCATTTCATTGTAGTAAATGCAATTTTTAATAACCAAGATTATAGCCACTCAAACTTTTCCACAAAACTAGCTTTCAATTTAGATTATACAGTGGTACCTCGGGATACGAACTTAATCCGTTCCGTGACTCTGGGCGTATCCCGAGTTGGTCGTAACCCGACGCAAATTTCCCCATAGGGTTCAATGTAAATCCGGTTAATCCGTTCCGCCCTCCGAATTTGGTCGCACCCCAAAGCAAATTTTCCCATAAGGTTCAATGTAATTACTGTTAATCCATTCTGGCGTCTGCGGACCACGCGTCAGGGGCGGGAGAACGGCCGGGCGCCGCACGGCGTGGCGGGAAAAAGGCCGGGTGCGGCGCGGCGGGAGAACGGCCGGGTGTGGCACGGCGCGGCGGGAGAATGGCCGGGTGCCGCACCATGCGGCAGGAAAATGGCCAGGCGCTGCGCCGTGCGGCGGGAAAATGGCTGCGGACCACATGTCAGGGGCGGAAAAATGGCCGCGGACTACGTGTCAGGGCGGAAAAATGGCCATACCCCAAGGCGGAGTTCACACATCGAGGTAAATTTTTGCGGCTGGAGCTGGTCGTAACCCGAAAAGTTCATTAGTAGAGGCGTTCGTATCCCGAGGTACACTGTACTATCAAACCAGCCTTCATTGTTCTCTGTGTTCATTCTTATTTCAGATAAATATGTTGCTCTGGTGTATTTCATTCATAGAACTAGGTTTTTTTAAACAATGCTTGTAACTTTTCTATTAATTATCAGTATCAGCCCAGATCAATCCACTGCAGGATGAAGCCCTCTTCACTGAAGGTTATGGACTGTACTCCACCGCACTGGTCCGATGCAAGTTGGTAGATAAATGTTTTTTGATTTACCAGTCTAAGGCTAGCAGCTTCCATACCTAGCCAGCTTCCATACCTAAGGGAAGATTAGAACCTGGGTCTTCCTGCTCCTAGTCTTGTGCCTTAATCACTGCACTACACTGGATCTCTTCCTATTAAATAGGTTCTCAGAAATACTTTGAACAAAACAGTACTTTAAAAGTGAGATTTTTCTTCTCTTTTTTTAAAGAGGTTTCTTCCAAAATATTATAGGATTCCTGGAATGCCATAGTAGTCAAGGAGTAACATGAAGAAACAAACAGTTCTTTCAGAAGATTGGTATCTGGGAAGGACAATGTTTATTCTGACCCAGTGCAGGTATTCATTAACCTAGACATCTGAAGCTGGATTGAGAGAGAACATGACCTCTGTAATATAATAAGCAGATGAATGTATAACATGTCTGTGCATTTTCTGTCTGTGCAGCATAGGTCTTAAAGTGTTGGATTGGCACTGGAAAGACTCAGATTTAAGTCCATCCTCAGCTACAGAAGCTCCCTGGATGACTTTGGCACAATCACTGCCATTTGCCTAGCCCCGAGGCATCATTTAAGCCAATGTTTCACTCACGCACATTCACACACAGAAAGAGAACATTACAATTACCCACACCTAGAATGTGTAAGAGAAGAAAACTTACTGTGTCCTAAGCATTGCATCCACTCAGATTAGCTTTTTTTCTCTACAATTTATACTTAACAAATGAGACCAGTGGCATACACCATTGCAGTGGCTTATAATGTGGTCCCAGCCCTGAACTCCTGCACGTATTATCAAAGACAGTCCAGCTTGCAAGTGAAGAACCTTACATTCAGATAAATTTAATAAAACGAAAGATATATAAATAAGAAATACTGTTTATTAATGTTCAATGTATTTTGGATCTTACAGTGTGCCAACAGGAAACTCACACACATTCAGAGGGGAAAATATTCTCCAAAAAGTAAAAACAAAAACTTTTCTCTCCCATACTGTTGACTTTCATACTAAATATTATTTCCAATTCATTATTTCTATTGTTGTTCTATTTAAGATAAATTTTAACTTATCTTTTTTTTAAAAAAATGGAGAGCAAATAACAAAGAAAAAAAGAAATGAGAGCAAATTATGTTGCATACAAGAAATTGTTCAGCCTATTTTTTAAACAACATAAAAAACATTCAATAAAACCCAACACAGAAACATAAACTGAACACATACCTGAAATCCATGTTTTTGCATCTGGGGTCACATTGCGAAGAACATAAAAGAATTATCTATTTTGCTCCCATGCTCAGTTAATGTTTATTTCAACATTTAAAGATGTGAAAGTACTTGTAAAATCATATTGATCTTTGCAACATCATATTAAGAAACAGATGGATATCAAATCAAGACAGAGCAATGGTAAATCAAGCCTATATCATATAAATAAATGTTCTTTCACCCACTTAACATTTTTAATCAGGGGCATCCATGGGTGGAGTGGAGGGCAAAAAAATTGGGGTGGCACTTTAATCGCACTGTTGAGGCCACCATTTTTACTTCTTTGTCCTCCCTCACAGACACCCTTGTTTCCAACATAATGAAGTTAATAGCCATTTTAAAACACTCTCTAGAATGTCCAATAAATGTGAACAAATCTTTTGTTAAATTAGTCACACTGAAAATCATAAGAAACATATTGAAAATTTTAAAGACTCTTAGCCATTATTTCATTAATATGGGACATTCTTTACTTTATTCCAGAGTTCTGGCAATTAACTAATATCCAACATCTTCATCTGTTTTATTAAAGTGGATATTTTAATGAAGATATATTTAAATCCAATCTAGAAAAAAATGGCACAACTATTTCTTGTAGGAACTGGTAATGTTACTGGGGCATGATCTGATACAGTATATCTATTGTGCCAATGTTACATTTAGTAACCCAGGCACCTGAGGATCAATATATCAAAAAATAGTCTAATTGAAAATAGCTCTAATATGGAACTGGAAAAAAGTGCATTTTCAGTGCAAAGGATTTTATAAGTTTTATAAGATTTTATAAGTTTCCACATACCCATTACTTTGAAGTACAACATACAAACAAACTTGCAATGTTTCCATGTACAAGAATTAGATTTAGACATGGCAGTAATAAAGAATCTAAAACTTGACTGAAATCCCTAGTCATTATTACTTGATTCCCAAAGTAAAAAGATGTTCAAAGCATCTAAGTATCTGGAAAATTCTTACTAGGATCATCATAACAGCTAAATGCTCTAAGTTTATTAAACAGTCACAAGATTAAAAATTATCCTTCTGAGTCACTCATTTCTTGTTCTATCACAACACTTGAGTATTTGTTAATCAAAATTATGATACCTTTAGCAGATTTGAAATTTCTACTCATGTATATTTGACCATCCCATCCCCTAGATAAGAGAGTCATCTCTTGTGGAAAAATAGGAGTTTCTTGTACAAAGAAACACCCTAATTTAGATTTTAGGTAACCTTGTATTTTTTGTTTCTTTGTACTGTATTGTATGTTTATACTGGTCCCTTCCTTAAGGGACATCTGAGGCCTTTATGTTCCAAGAAATTAATAAAGATGTCATTCTGGGCTAAACTCAAAGAGATATGATAAACGCCTGCAAAGACATACAGTACATTTCTGTAGTCAAGAGGAAAAAAAAGGAAAAAAAGGCTGACACAAAATCTGAAAAACTAAAAGAAAAAATTTAAAAATAAGAAAAAAGAAAAAAATATTAAACATAAGAAAAATGAAAAAGAATTAAAGAGAGAGACAAGGCAAAGGAAAAAAAGAAAGAAATGTAGAAGTAAAACTATTGAGGGGCAGGGGAGGAATCCACTAGGACTCTCAGATGGGGCATACTAAAATCACAGTGCAGGAATTTTTCCATCAGGTCAATTTATACCACTCAAAAAAGGAAAAAAATAAAAAATAAAAAGATGCTTAAAAGACAGCTATTTCTTTAACTCAGATAATGCTATGAAAATACTTGTAAGCTTCTCAACAGCAGTTGAACCACAACACTCATAAAATCTTATTTCTTGGTGTTGCTTCTGTTAAATCCAAAAGAAGCATTTGTGTAGACAATATTATGTACCAAGGGAAGGAGGGGCAATTCTTGGGGACTGTTATAGCAACAGCTAAAAATGTGATGCTCCATTCTTGATAATCAGCTGAATTTATTTGTGCAGATCACAGGTCAGCAACACCCATACTTTACTGAGATTTTATGTTTTAAATTATCTAAAACTCCAGTGTGCAGCAGGTTATAAATCTTTGGAGTGCCTATACAGTAGAAATGTGCAATGTATCATTCTGTAAGACAACACAAGTCCCTTCTTAACAAGCTGCAATCTCTCTCTTCGTAAATTATATAAAATGCTCAACTACCAAACCTCTGTAAGAAAGCTGTCCTGAATGGCTAAAGGGAGGGTGCTCAGACTGTTTGGGGGATTTATTCTTCTCCCAAAGCTCACACACATTTTCATTTATCAAGAAGCATTTCCCTGTGCACTTTAATTACATCCTAAAGGTACATCTTGTTAAATAGAGCATGAAAATTTCTAGTGGAGCCACCCTGCAGAGATATAGATAAATATTAAATCATTGGACTGCCAAAATGTATTCTCCTCTCTCTTTTTTTCTTTGATATTTCAGCTCTGTACTCTGCTGTGGAAGACATGGTTCTGGGTCCAGATATCTGAAATTCTGAGAGGCAGAACTCCCATCCAGCTACATCTTTCAATCTCCCGAAATCAAAACAGACAGTGTTTGAAGGACAGGTAGGCACCAAATTTCTCAGCTGAAACCAACCTATGACAGAAGATTTTGGGTTCAGATTATATATCTCTCTCATAATCATGCAAGACACAACAGCTTCTCCCAACAGCAACTAAAAATTGCTCATTGTTCCTATTTCCCTGCTGATATTTCATCTTGCCTCCACTGTGGGTGACTGGATCTCTGGGGCTGTTTATCAAGTTGCACAGCCTCCCCCGCCCTGGAAGAGCAGCTAGCTGTATCCTCCACACAGCTGCTGTCAAATCTGTTCAGTGTTTGCTTGAGAAGATGGCTTGTGCCGATAACGCAAGGCAGGGGAGAAAAATACAGTAAAAAAAAAAAAAAATAGAAGAAGGTTAGTAAATTTAAGGAGGTGGGGGCTGACTTGTGTATCAAGGCTAAATTAAGGGTTGCTGCACAGATTGCGCTACAGGAAGGTTTGCTGTGTAATTGACCACAATCAATTCCAGCTCTCTAATAAATGTACCCGTTTGGCACATATACATATTTCCAAAAGCCCGTTTTTCAGGGACCAACATGATTTGTGATGGCATAAATATTCTCACATTTTATAAAAAAACGGAAAGGCATCTTGAGAATATGAAATCAGTTGCAGTCAGGTTGGAGGAAGCACATACATTTTTCTAAATATCACATTTTTTTCAATTCCTCTGGCCTCCTTCTTGATCGAAAATGCAAATTATACTAAGATAATGCAGCACAAACATTTTCCACATTTGAAAAAGGTATACAAATATATTTATTGTTGTTGCTATTACTGCTGCTTTTCTGTTCACTTTACTAATCTGTTGTCCTGAAGTACTGGTAGAGAAGCTGAGATAGAAAGGTTTCCGCATCATCCCAGTCACTGTATGACATTCTGATTTAGATATATCCCCAAAATAATGCATAAAATGGCCCTTGCTTAAAAGTTGTAATGTGCAGGCACTTGCAATAGAAAATTAATTTTTTAAAAAAATAGTCTCACCGTCCCCACCCAAATGATGCCAGGAAATAATAGTTACATAAAGAGAGAACCTAAGCAACAGCATCCAGTTGTGCATTTTACTGGTCCAGTGCTGAAGAAAAGAGGGAAACAGACAGAACGCTTACTCATTTTGCCTGGGCTACTGCCCTGGGAAGGAGTTGTTCTGTGGAGACTGTGTATGTGTGTGTGTGTGTGTTGAAATTGGCCCAACGACAAGCAGTGCCACAGTATAAGCCCCACCCCTTTGTTTTTCTGGAAGAGAAATTTAGGAGGGCACATCTATCAGCAGAGAGATTGTCCAATGGGAGGTCATGGTAGCCTGCAATCTGGACTGAATATTTTGCTAGCTGCTACCAAAGCGTCTCAATTTGGACAAGATTTTCTTAAAACTGCTTAGAGACAAGCTGGCATGAGTTGGCAGGAGCATAGGGTAAGAGCAGCTTAAGGGTGCTGTACAGATATGTACATGCCCAAAGAGGAACTGGTCTTAGAATTGTGGTAAATGCAATGAATTAATTACTGCAAATCTACCAAGTCATAGAAGTGGCATGCTTCTCTTGGTAAATATTTGCTCTAAATGTGAAAATACTAAGGTTGTCAAAGACATGCTTTTTCTTCAGTTCTTCTGTTGAATATAATCAAGGCTGTTCATTGAATACAAACCTTTATTTTAAATCAAATATCTGAGAACCTAAAAAATCGTCATCTTAGTTTTAAGGTTTTGCCCTACTGCTTGAAATGCTCAAACACAGGCCCTTTCTTTGATTTAATCATTTCACACTGATCTAACCTGCTCCCATAATCCTAGGCCCCCATCTGATCTCTGAACATCAATAGCTACTCTTGTGTGCAATCAAGGAGAGAATGAACATCGTTATTCTGATCTAATGAGAATATAGATCTGGAATCTGGAATCTCACTACTCAGAAAGATTTAAGTCTCATTATTCCACTGTTTCTTTATAGCTCAAAATGAGTTTATTTGTAAGTTCAGGCTGAAGGCATTCAATTTATGATGGTCATAGTGGAAATGCAGATGAAGATTCTTTCAGCGTAAAGCAAATGTTGGTTGCAGTGACAGAAGGATGAGATGATGAAATGACAGGCAGATTTCAAGAAATGTAAAGAATGGCAAGTTAAAAGAATATGTAGCTTAGCAAACAGCTTTGATCCGTGCAATTAAATCTCAATAATGGAAGATCCCTTCAGCTTCACATCATGAAGAAAAATACAAAGAATGGTACTTTTTCAGCTGAGTAGGTTCCACTCACACTACCACTCAGGTTTTTTTTTAGCAATTGGTCATACAAATGAATACAAGACATATTGAAAATGTGAATGGGGAATGGGCAGCAGTTCATTTATTTCCCTTTTCTTCGTATGTGGTGGGGGAGAGTGGAGTTTTGGTATTCCTGGAGATGTGGTAGATCAGGAGGCAGATCACTGATTGAAAGCTGGCATTGTTTTGTTTTGTTTTGCATTCTCTTATTAGTCATGTATAGGAAGCACTGATTGGCTCATTATATTCTCTGCCTATCCCCAGCATTTTGAGGTTAGGAAAAGTGAGAATCATTCAGGGACAGGTTCAAACTGCTTCTGAGTGTTTGAGGAGCAAAAAGAATGGTGATGTAGAGGTGTCCATAGTGACAGTTTCCACATCAGAAACAAGAAGCTGTGATTAAGCTTTCTTTTCTGTGTTTACAATATATAAAGAAGTTATAAAGACACCTTTGATTATTGATCTATGGAACAGACATTTTTTATCCATTCCAGGAATGATGAATTGTTAATTTGGTCAATTAGTTTTGAGACAGATCGTTTTCATTTAATCTCCAAGGGGCTGTCTGTCCAACCACCTGCCAATGTTTGCCTTCTGTAATGTAGGAGACCAATCTCAAAGACCTGTAAAAACTGGAGCTTGCTTTCTGCTTAGTCTTCCTCATGCTGAATACTTAGAAGAAAACATTTATCTGCTAGAGTGCTATGGCCGAAGTGAGGCAGGTGGGCCAAGAGCACACAAGAAAACAGCATATTGTGGGATAAAAGCAACTGAGAGAAAGCTAGGCAGTCTAAACTTAAAACTGGTAGATAGCAGACTGAAAGAAGGTAAGCCCAGAGTTGGGCAGTCCAAGATCAACACCAAGCAGCCCTGTTGAGAGTAGGATGGGACCATAATCAGGCATTCCAGATTCCAAAGTGCTTGATGTGAAGGGACTGGCAAGCAGTTCACTATAGCAAACTCAAGAATAGCTTTAAGTAAAACTTCTGTCCCTGCCAAAGGCAGGCACATCTATCCTCATGAAGAGAATCTTGGTATTTAAAAGGACAAGCGTTGTATGCTTTAGGTTAGTCAGATGATGGTAGTACTGTCTTGCTCATGGATTCCTCAGAATCAGTCTGAGGGAGGCTAGTGGAATATAAGAACTTTGTGGATACTGAAATTTGGAGAACCTTACAATAAGAGTAATTGGGTCCTATATCTGATTTTCTTCATCCACCTTGAATGGATAGGAAGCCTTTGAAATGTATTGCCTTTGAAATGGGCTACACAGTCCATCCTTGATCTGGGATAACTTCTCAGGGGCTGTGAGATTCCAGCTTTGGAGTTGGAATAATTGAGTGGGACTAATTGCATGAAAACTGACCAAAGTACCTATCAGAAAGTGTTAATGTGATAGAATTAAAGAAATAGAAAATCTTGAAAATCCAATGTAGTTCTAGAGTATATTGTCAAAAAAAATAAACAAAAATGTACAATAATAGCTTTAGATTCATTTGTAGCCTGCAGAATCCTCATGTACAGGAGAGAGAGAGAGGGAGGGAGGGAGGGAGAGAGAAGATGACTATTCTCTACATGACTACACTTTATGCAAAAAAGCGTATATAAAATTAGCGTTTCTCTTCCCTCTTTTTTGCATCAAATTCCAAGGCTCATTCTAAGGCTGATTACAATTCTAGACAAAATGAAGCTGAATTAATTTTAAATATTTATTGAAATTCTAAGGTTGAGTTACATTTAAGCCTAGTTAATGCTTAATAATTAATAATAATAATAATTAAGAATGCAATAAAAGTATTAGGCTGACCATCTCCATGTTGTTAATAGTAACAGAATTTTGTGAAAAGGTGATAATCATTCACAAAATTCATCTTCTAACCATAGAATGGAAAAGGCATATGTGAATTTGGAACCTGCTGAATACTAACTGCATTTTTAAAAGAGATATAGAAGACAGAAATGACAAGGCCATTTCACTGGGCGGGGGAAAGGATGGTTCAAGCAAACGTACATGTAAATGTATGACAAATATAAAAATGACTTACTAAAATATCCTAACAGACATAAAATGATACATCAGCACAGTCAAGGCTGGTCATGGACTAAGCTCAAAGATTGAAATCTTTTTCATATCATATAATAATTTAATGCACTTTGTAACTGTTTATCAATATCATACTTAGCATTAATTGTACAACTTAAACAACCTTATGTTCATTAACATTTTAGAAATCATATTTAACATTGATATAAACTTTCCCCCTCGTCTTTAAAAGTTTATCATAGTGCTAACGATTTCTAGTTTCTATTGTATAAATACCACTGCACTCAGCTATTATCTGTATTCTATATTATTATTATTGTTGTTGTTGATTATTTATATATCAAATTTGTCACTGCCCATCTCGTTGAATGATTCTGGGCAGTTTACAAAACAGTTAAAATCAATTAAAATTACAAAATTGCAGTTTACTATTAATAATTAGAAAATAAATAGATCCAAGAATAATTGGCAGTCACTCAGGGAGTGTCATCAAGGCGCTAGCCATCCTCAGGATTGGGTAAGGTTGTTATCACCCCACGCAAACTGGCAGAGCCAGGTCTTTAATCCTTTCCGGAAGGCCAGGAGGAGAGGGGCCTGCTGCACCTCTGGGGGAGAATGTTCCGAAGGGCAGAGGCAACGGCAGAGAAGGCTCTCCTCCTGGGCCCCACCAACAGACATTCTCTCGCTGACGGGATCTGCCACATGCCCTCTCTGCCTGACTGGGTGGGATGGGTTGATGTGACCGGGTGAGACGGTCTCTCAGGTAACCTGGACCCATGCCATGTAGGGCTTTAAAGATGACAATCAACACTTTGAATCAAGCCTGGAAACAGACTGGGACCCAATGCAGCTTGCGCAGTAAAGGTGTTATATATGACATTCTTGAGGCACTCAAAACTGTCTGCGCAGCCACATTTTGAACCAGCTGTAGCTTCTGGATACTCTTCAAAGGTAGCCCCATGTAAAGCGCATCACAATAGTCTAGCCGAGAGATTATCTGCACATGGGGAAACAAAAAAGACTGTTCATGGACAAACCAAGCAGAGAGACAGCTAATTTTTCATTCAGAAACTGTTGCAATACATTGTAGACCAGTTGCTCAGATGAGGAAAGGATGTGACGCCTGGAGGAAGTGTACACATTCATTATGCCTACATGCTGCTACATCTTTGTTATCTGTCAACTATAATCTTGTTCTTTGTCAGTGGGAAGCAGCTATTACCTAGATATTTGCATTCAGAATGATATGGATAAAACAGTTGCTATCCTAATTCACTTTTAAAAAACAGCAACAGTGTTTGACATCAAAGTGCTGCGCAGCTCTATTTGCAGAAGAAGGTTCCAGGCAAAGTGCCTCTAAGGAGCCCTCCTTTGAGAATCTTAAGCCCACTTCTCTAGGCCAATACCACCTAATAAATGGTGACATGTAAAGCTTCATTTGTCATATACTTAGTTAGTTGGAACATTTATATCCCTTGCTTTAGTCCGAATGGTTTCTAGTGGTGTGTGCAGAGCAATAAAAAGGCAGAACATAAATGGACAAGGCCTTGGTGAAGGAAGAGAATAAGAGTCTTCAGGCACAACAAAATGTCCATTTAATGGATCATTTTGGAGAGGGGAGTGTCTGTTCTTCTAGAATATCCATCAAATCATAGTGATTTACATCATTTATGTAAGACATCATGATGCAAAAAATGCAATAATTTGTGTCAATTTACATTGCCTACCTACCATAATTATGTCATTGCATAAATGACATACAGGTAGTCCCCACTTTAAGAATGAGTTCCGTTCCCAAGGGCTGTCCTTAAGTCGAATTTGTGGGTAAGCCAGAACAGTATTATTATATAAGACTGTATAAGTAATATTGTGTAATTAACTCGAACCATTGTGTATTTAACTCCAATCAATGTGTATTTAACTTGAATTTCGCTACACTAGGCTCTGTTCTTAACTATGGCTCATCTGTAAACCAGATGTTCTTAACCCAGGAACTACCTCTATTGATGCAAATGACAGCAATTATATAATGACACTGTTACACAATTTATTTCAATAACTGTGAATAAAATCATGTCTACCTTTATCAGTTTTACCAGGTAGACCAGACAGGAAGCGTGACCAGATAAGCTACTTCTACTTTACTATAAAGCTATATTAATGGAATATTGCAAGTCTGAAAGTACAATTCTCCCACCGTCACCTTTACCTGATAACTTAGGGAGGGTCTCTCCTGAGCCTCTTGCTCTTCCCACTATGTAGCTGTGGGCTATGCTCCCTCTTATCTGACCATTTCCTAGGCAGCATCTCTTTGCCCTGTCTCCCAAGGTCATTCCCACATACCATTACAGGGTTTTTTGTGGGCGTGTCCATGCAGAGGTTTTGTCAGTTGCATCTGAAGTCTGCTAAATGAAGAGTCTCTAAATTGAGGTTCCATTGTGCAGTTTGAAATGTTATATATAACTTAATCTCTCGTTCTCCCTCTGCTGCAAATTGGTGGAATGGCTGTTGGAGGACCACTGAAAGAAATGGAGTAGGTTTTTCAGGAGGTCTTATGGGGCTTTGCTTCTCTCCCTTTGTCATAGCCAGGTTGAATGGCTGATAGATAACAATATGTGTAACTTCTATCCCCAGGATATTTCTTCTGAACTGTCAAAGCTCTTTTAACAGAGACCCACTTGGAGTCAAAAAGAGAAACTGAAAACCAAGGTACAGTTAATTATGTTGACTACCCTTTACTGTTCTGAAAGTAGGGAATGGCAGGAGTAGAAATATAAATAACTTCCAGTTATCCATGGCTTCAGTTCTCCCTTGGTCTCCAAACATTTGTCTCTCACCCCAGTTTTACAAAATTATTTCACAAAGTTCTGCATGATTTAGTTAATATACTGCAGCATATTTGCTATTTAATTATGGCTTACATATTCCATAAAAAACTAGTCAGCCCTTCATCTGACCCTTATAAGTGCTATTCTGGATGTGAGCAACTTTGAAATAGACCAATGTTTCTCAACCTAGGGAACTTTAAGATGTGTGGACTTCAATTCCCAGAATTCCCCAGCCAGCCATGCTGGCTAGGGAATTCTGGGAATTGAAGTCTATATATCTTAAAGTTCCCCAGGTTGAGAAACACTGGAATAGACACGTTTGATATTTTTAACATTGGTGAAACAGCTGCATCATTTAAGAGAAACGCAAAGAACACTTTCACTGTAGGCTTTCAGATTTGCAGCTGTGTCTTCTCTTACTGAATAAAAATAATCCCTGCAGGCTATTCTCATGTCACTGCTTTCTTCTTCCATAACCAGGGGGAGGAGGAAGGAAGAAAAACACTAGTATAGTTATGTTTAATTTTGTTTTAAGTTAAAATATTGATTCAATCTTCTTAGCAAGTGCACTATCGTAGCAATACTTATGAGACAGAGTAGTACATTTTTAGAAAAACTAAAGACTTCTGTGAACAAAGAAAACAAATGATTTTTAAAAACTCTCCCAATTTTAACATAGTCCTTAAGCCATGGTTATTATCAAGTTGAAAACATTACTTATATTCTCATTAGTAGTACTGGGCAGAAAAATGCTGCCTTTTTCTTACAAGTTCTCATTCAGTTTGATTAAAGACTATTTAGTTTGATTTTTTTTTTCAAAGGAAAAGATTTCGGTGATTTTTTTTTCTTGGTGAAGTTTGGAATTCTTCAGTACAAGGTGCCCAAGACTATGTGTGTGAATCTTTTATTTTACAATTATACTATTACATAAAGTCACCCTGGCTTCCCACTCTCCAGTTAAATCTCAAGGGATGTCTTTATGAGGACAACCTCCCATAGAACTTTTCATACTTGGAAATGTGCACAGCCATGGAGGTTTCAGAGTGAAAGGAAGGTGTGTAACAGGAGAGACAACAAAGGCAGCAAGAGACATTTGAAATTACTTATTAAGTATCCTGAGAATAATATAGACAAATAGACAGGAAGACTGTGTAAAACAATTCTAGTTTCAGAACAGCATTATATCAAGCAAGGTTGGAAGCTGAGGATGTATTATGTAAATTAACTATGCTCCCTTAAGCTTCCTCCGATTAGTGCTATAACATAAGGAGATCTTCATGCATATTTTACTCATATCAAACCCCACCACCCACCTGTAAGTAGGAATAGCTCTACGTTTCTTTTAAAGCTAAGCATTATGCTACAGAATTCTGTACTGATCATCACCAGTAAGATAAAACTTTCCATAAGTAAAGAAGAATAAAAATAGACCATTGGAATAGTCTGTTCTCCCAGTCTCCTGGAACTTGGGTTCAACTTTTAGGTCATCCAATGGATAAAACCAGTGATTTATAGTTGATTATTAATTATTATTAATTATTAGTGAACAGTTATAGTTCACTATAAAACAGAAAATAAGACTTTTCCATAATCAGCATACCATGGTCAAATGGGCATACTGATTCCTTAAAGCAACGCATCTTTTCTACCATGGATTATGCTGCTACACTTGTTATTTCTCCACTGAAGGAAAAAAAACCATCACCCTCCCAGCAGGCTCAGAAATGAAAAGACCAATCAATTGTCCCTGTAATATGCCACACTGAAATAGGAATGGAGTTAAGGTGAATCTAAGGGTCTCTTTCCATGCAGAACTTTAAGGGAAGGGAGAGGACACAACTGATTCCTATCTCAGGCATCCATTTAAAGATACTTGGTGGGTATTGGCACATCTGTCTTTAAATGTGCATACTTGGGTACATGCCTGAAGAGGACGGTGGCAGCAGATGGGAGCCATCCAAAATGTGCAGCATACCTGGAACTTGGAGGGAAGAACAAGAGTGATGGCTGAATCAGCCTTCAGTTTGCTGGTATACAAACATTCTAGCTCCAAGGTTGCTTTTATGGCCAAGAAACCCCCTGAGATTCTTAGAATCCTGAATAAAATTTTATGCAGAAACTGTGATATTTCCGCTGAGTTACTTTTTTAAGTCATAAAGTGTCCATCAAGCTATCCAAATCAACCACAACAATATCACATATCAAAATGAAATAGTAATTGTATTGCTCATTATATTGTTCATTTGACTGAAGTAAACCTGCATTAAAGAAAAAGTACAGAGCTTTTCTAAGCTTTTCTAAGCTTTTCAAGAAATGATAAATCAGTGGCAGCAGAATGACAAAGAGGCACACCAGGGCTAAAGATGCAGTTACTGAGAAAATGGCTATATACCATTTTCACTGAAAATAAAAATGTAATTCTAATTAAATCACTCATGGGTTCATTTAATAAGAGACGTTCTGGTTTTGTACAATTACTACAGAAAAAGGCTACAAATTTAACACAGTTCTCCCAGGTGGCACCCATCTTTAAAAGAATCAGTGTTAGGAGCTTTGTTAATTAAACCATTAATTATAAACTTAGGAGGTGAAAGAGGCTTCCCCCTTAAACTGAATTTGTTGATTTTATTATCAATGTGATGCTAAAGGATGCCAATTTATAAGCACAGTCCATTCTACTGTACTTTGAATCTCTTTCATTCTTAAAACTAAGAAATTCCACTGCAGTTTGAGTCTCAGGACATAAGACTATTAGTTTAGTATTTTGCTTTAGGACCATCTTCAAATTCACAGAAAATCATGAAAAACTGTAGCCATCCAACTGTAAGAAAGCTGCTGATATAAAATTGATCAAAGCCTAAACTGATTCATGCGTATGGAGATCTAACTTAATATTACTGTACATGTTATTATGATCCTGCAGAGATACTGTAAACATCTATATAATAAAAATGATATTGCTCTCATGTAATGTCTTCCTTGGCTGAAAAATTCCCAGGTTTGCTGACTATAGCCATGAAATAAAGAGATGTCTGCTACTTTGGAGAAAAACTATGACAGATCTAGGCAAGGTGTTAAAATGCAGAGACATCACACTGACAACAAAGTTATATATTGTCAAGGCTATGATTTTCTCAGTTGTAACAAATGGCTATGAAAGCTGGATCATCAGAAATACTGAATGAAGAAAAATTGATGCCTGAATTGTGATTCTGAAGAAAACTGTTGAGAACATCTTGGACCACCAGAAAAACAAATCATGAAATAAAACTAGACTGCTCACTGGAAGCACTAATCCTGAAGCTAAAGTTTATATATTTTGGACACATAACATGAAGGCATTGGAAAAAATTGAAGGCAATTGAAAAAGAGGCCATCTCAAGATGTGGTTAAATATTTTCATGGATGAGACAAGCATAAGCTCACAGGAACTAAAGCAGCAGTTACTGACACACCATCCTGGCAAAGTGATGTTCAACAGGTCACAAAGAGTTGGAAGTTACTGAACAACAACAAATGTAGAAAATAAAATGAATGATAGGTCTAAAGATAGATAGATGAGATGACAGATAGGTAGGTAGATAGATAATAGATCAGCTTTCTACTCAATTCTATTCTCAATAAAATATTCTCAGGAGATAAATACTCTGGTATCCAGACTGAAGTGCTTAAATCAAATATCTTTCAATCCAATAATATATTATTGGATATCTATCTATCTATCTATCTATCTATCTATCTATCTATCTATCTATCTATCTATCTATCTAGGGCCAGGCTTACTTCCTGTTGAAGAAACTAAAAATATATAATATGTATGAGAAGTTAAGCATTAGATGGAAATGGTACTGATTTTTTAGATATTTTAATGACCAAACTGCCCTAATGGAACAGGAAAATATGCAATATTAGTCATTCACAGTTTTAGCTAATTTCTTCCATGCCTTTTAACCTGTAATTACTGAAATAAATAAATAAATTGATATAATGTATTGTTTAAGAAAACAAAGAAAATAAACACCTAAGGTACTGGACCGGTACTGAAAGTAATTTTCTTGCGTCAAATGCTTTTCTCCCCCATAATATGAAGTATCACTTAGTATTCTTCATCTTGACTTCATTGTGTTAGCTGCCACTTGTGGATGACATTTTCAGATTGAGATACAACTCATTACAGGAAGGTGGGAAAGACTCAGGACACAGATAGTTTTACAAGGTCAAGCTTATATACTAATACATTACTGAGAGGGAGAGAGAGAGAGAGAGAGAGAGAGAGAGAGAGAGAGAGAGAGAGCGCACAAGAATGCAGGAAAGCAGATTAAGCAAAGGGCCCATCTAATCCACTAGGCAACCAGATGCCTCTGAGAACCTCAGCCATAGAACTTGAGGATGATAGCCCACTTCTGGCTATTTCTTCTTAACACCTGATAGCTACTAATAGAAGTTTGGGTAGGTCCCTTTTAAATATTAAATAAATTGGTGACTATACCTACCACATCTGATTGCATCAAATTCCATAGTTCAACTATGTTGTGTGCAAAGCAGTGCTTCCTTGTATTCATGTGAAACTCTCCAGATTTTGTTTCAGTAGATGACTCTGAGTTCTGGTCTAGAACTCACTGTTAAGGCCTGGCAGCATAGAACACACTCCTAAACTCTGATTGGTTGCAATGGCTAAACCACATCTGCTACCTGGTGGAGAAGGGGCTAGTGATGTCATAAAGCCTTGCCAGTATTTTCCTGATATAAAGGCTTCTATTAGGTACTTTCTGTAGAAATTGGGAGAGGAGCTTGTACTCCCAGAATGGTAATTTTTGATTCAGTGTGATTTTTTGCTGCTAGAACTAGCAGAAAGAATATATGACTGGGTTAGTGGCTGACTAAGCATGCTGTGAAAATAGGACCTTTCTGTATCTTTACCAGCTCTATTCAAGCATGTTTACTCTGAAAATGTTTAGAATCCTCAATTGTTAGTGGTACAATACATTAAGGTAAAAATGTCACTGGCACATACTCAGTTCATCTGATTTTAAATCTGGTTTGATGCAGGGATACCATAACAGCTAAAAATCCTAATTATACTTTTCAAACTCTACTCGTTTGTTGCTGATCCCTCCAGTGTAGTTCATTGGAAGAGTTATTTATCTCTCAGGAGTAGGCTAATCACTTTGATATCTGGGTGTTGGGTATAGATTATAACTGAGTTACAACAGCTGTCAGTATTCAACATATAGATGCTGTTTAACCACTATTCAATATGTCAATTCAAAAGTTGAGAGTATTATAAGTTTTCCCTGCCAGTGAAGTTGAAAACATTTTGTTGTGTGCTTGCTGGAAATTCAGCTTGAAGGTTAAAAAATAGACCCTGGAATTGTATGGATTGACAAACACAAATACCAAACCAAACTCTGTGATACACCCATATATGCTGGGGCTTTTGTAACCAGCCATGGATTGTTTGCATGTAATAATACATGGTAGTCCCTGGCTTGGCTTACAAGGGCCTCAAAGGACCCTGTCTGTCACTGATCACTGTTTCTCTTATGCAAGTGGAATTCCTTGCCACTTTAATGGAGGCATTGATTAGTCTCTTGCTTAAAAGGCATTCATTGAACCTGACTGAATTTAGCTACAGGTAGTCCTCGACTTATGACCATTCATTTAGTGACTATTTGAAGTTACATGGTGCTGAAAAAAGTGACTTATGACCAGTCCTCACACTTATGACCATTGCAGCATCCCTGCAGTCACGTGATCAAAATTTGGGCCCTTGGTAACTGGCACATATTTACAATGGTTGCAGTGTCCTGGGGTCACCTGATCACCATTTGTGACCTTCTCAGCTGGCTTCCAAAAAGTAAAATCAGTGGGGAACCATGTGATTCACTTGGTGATTCAATTAACGACAGCCACAAAAAAGTCGTAAAATTGGGTGCAGTCATGTGATGCCTTGCTTAATGATTGCACTGCTTAATGATGAATTTTATGGTCCCTATTGTGGTTGTAAATTGAGGACTACCTGTATTGTCCAATATTCCAATTTAGCCAATTTGGAGGAGAGGATGGTGGCACTGCAACTTTAGGAGCTCATAGATGAAATACATTGCCTTGAGCTTTGGATTTAGGAGCGGACTTTAGTTTTCAGAAATCCTGGTCACTGATGGATGAGCTATACTGAAAAAGAGAAGGAGTGTGATTCTGATAAGACTTCTGGCCCCTCAGTACCACTGGCTACAGTATCCTAGTGAAGGACTTGGGGGAGGTATAACCTTAAGGCTGGAACTGTTGCAATGTGTTCTCTTTGTAGGACAGCTTTTGAAGACAGTCAAGAAATATGGTTTGTCCAAAATACAGCAGCAGAATGTATTCTGCATATGTATATAGCATATGTAATACCACCATGAGAACTGTTTTACCCTCATATTGAAATAATTTCTCTGTTCGCTGATTGTCTTCCTAACACAATTTGGAGTGCTCTGAATCTGAATGGTGCATAAAGCCTTACCTAACTCAGACCCATGCAACTTACAGAACCACTCTCCTATTCGGTCTACCACAAGAGTGTACATTTTATGGATCCTGTTGCTTGTTGGCATCAATGATCAACTCAACTTTTTCTATGGCAGGGCACTTATGATGGAATAAATTGTCACTGGAGCTGAAGCAATCCATCATCTTAGTACAACTTAGAGAAGGCTAAAATATATTTAATCCAGGCCTTTTAATTTTATTGTAGTTTTTATGATTAAAACTTAATATCAATTATCTTTTAAATGTTGTTTTTATGGGTGTTTTTATTTTTCTCATGTTAATTGCCTGGAGGTATTAAGGGCATGGCTGCATAATCATTTTCTACATAAGTGATATCTGCTTTTCTTTCCCTTCACTTCCTTGCTTACTCTTGAACTGCAGAGGAAGTGTTCTTGTTTCCTAAAGCAAGTTTCCTCTAATGAATTGCAGGCTTCCAAACTGCTGTTAATTTAGGAAAGTGTCACAAACGTTGCTTAATCTAATTTCCTGAATCAGATATCAAAGGAAACCAGGAAGCCTTCTCTGCAATCTGAATAATGAGAGAAAAGTAGGGACCCCCATGCATTCTCAGGGAATCAGACTGTATTGTTTGCAACTGGGCATGAAATAAAAACAAATCCAGCCAGGTTGTACGGAGCAATAGAATTTTAAAAATACACACTATGAAAACAAAAACAACCCTTCTGAGTCAATGAATGTCCTGGCAAAGAGAGAAGCAGTTAGGGCTGCCAGTTTGGCAGCTTAATTTTTCAAAATATTAGTCCATGGAACTGAATATTATGATGCTTTTCAAGAGTTCTTAGAAAGGATGTTTTAACAACTAACTTTGTTCAGTTCTGAGTTGTGCCTCAGGAAAGCCAACATTAATCTCCAGGACTGAATGCTCCAAAACTCCTATGTTTTGTATGTTTCAGCAGGTTCTGCAACAGAGCTGTGGAGAAAGCGGCCTTGTCTGTAGGGAGCAGACTCTTGGAACTGATGAGGAACATGGATGAGAACATCTGTGCAATATCCCAGAAAGGAGCAGGTAATTTAAAGGCTTAAAAATATTGGAATCAAGAGCTGAATCTGAATCCAAACTGTTCCAAAAATGGTATATTCCTCCCCTCCCCAAAAAGTTAAGCATATGAATGATAAAGTTAGTAAGGTATATTTCAGATGTGTCTTTCAAAGTACATGCAATCATCACAACCAAAAAAGAATATAACTTAATAATTGTATTTCTCCTGCTATTTTTGCAGCAAAACTGTTGAGTATCAGCTCATTCACTAAATAGTTTTGCTGCAATGATAGCAGTGCTGCTCTTGATATATAAGCTCGCAGTGGTTTCAGCAGTTAGAAAATATTGGCATATTGATTTGAATTGTCATTTTAATTAGAAATGAAATATTTAGGGACTGAAATGTTTATTGATTTTATGTTGATTTTTTTATTGACTTGCTTTCTTTTAATAGCACAAGCCCCACTGAGCATTGCTTTCCATGAGAAAGCAATAATGTCTAAATGAGAAAGAGTCACACAGTGTAGTTTAGAGTGATATATTCCATCAACAGTCTCTTGTAAAATACAGCAGAGAGGATACTAACAGTACCGTTATCTGAAAGGCAAGTACACCTAGTAGGAAACTGAGGTTGTACTATGGCAATTCTAGGGACAGATTAAATAACTAGCCATTAATTATTAGTGGAGATCGTAAATTGACATAGTGTAGTGTAGAATGTACAATGACAGAGATCCCTGATTCAGTAGTCCACTAGAGTCCACTGGAGTTGGGCAGCCAATACATTTAAACAACAACAACAATGAAGGACTTGATAGGTGGATAAAAATGCCAAAACAGTCTAAACAGCTGGCTGACTGTGCAACCAACAATAATAATAGTAATGCTGATGAAATTTCTCTACTTGAAACATTTTAAGTACAACATTTCAAGCTTAGTTTGCCACATTTTTTACATTGAGGCCTAGCCCTAATCATGTGGTCAATCTACTTCCCTTACTGTCGTGTTCTCCTGCCTCTTCCAGCAAGTTCCTTCTCTTCATACCTATGGAACTGGGCTGTTGCAGATGAATGCAAATTTAATTCTATATGTTTTGGGTTGTGGACATTTCCCCAAATTTATGAAAATCTTCAGATATGTTTATAAAGGACTTGGCAATTAAAAACAAAAATCAAGGATGGGATGAGAGGCATCCTCAGGGATGGTCAATGGGAAAAAATGACACAAGCAGCATCATGTATTGCAATCCAAGCTCCATCGTTTTATACATGATTATGACCTTGCATGCAAGCATGAAAGGGGCAAAGTTTGCATCACAATGCCAAGAAGCTGCTTTTATCATTTTGACAAAAGCATTGCATCCTGCAGACACCTTTCTATGGGAAAAATGAAACGGAGAGTCATCCATTTCATGGTTAGATTTTCCCCATATTTCAAGACTGAAAACACTGATGATTAAACATTCTCAACAGTTCATTGAGGGTAGTTAACTGGAGATCAGTCCACCCTTTATCCATCTCCAGACTAACAAAAGCCCTAAGCATAGCTCCAAGATCAGCAGGTTATGAATGCTTGAAAGGTGCAGGTTTCTTCTGATATCTTTGAAGTCCTGAACATTTGTGCTTTTCTTTGACTTGAGGGAAGTTTTTAGAACAGCAAAATAAAATAGAGGAAGAATTATAATCCACATTTGTTACGCCTCTACTATATACCACAGAGATGAAGACTGAACGTGGGAAACAATTAAAAACCATCTCAGTGAAGTAACTGCTTAAGACAAAAATAGCAAGGAAGGCTGGCATTTAATTGTCTTTTCCCCTCCTTTTCCTGTCACTTTTTTGTTGTTTGTATTGAAAACGCTATTTAACACTTTTTGAAATGTGCTAATGAAGGAGTAAAATAAGAGGGAAACAAATGTGCTGCTTGCATAAAGGAAAGCTGAAATGAGATACAGAGTTAAGAAAGAAAAGAAATGAGAAACAGAAGTCTTAAAACCCAACAACAAACAATACAATAATATTTGACCTGGCACTGAAAAGAGTGTAATGCTGCTGTAGAACATAGCAAATCTTTTGTCTCTATTCATGGACATCAACATAGCTCTTATCATCTTAGCCCTAAAGTTGATTGAGACTAAAACCTTTGCTCACATTCTATATGAACTCAGATAATTTAATTTATCTTGATTTAATTTATTCAGTTCAGGCACCGCCCAACTCCAAACTGACTTAGGCAGTGTACAATAAAAACAAACAATATACAAAATAGAAAGACTGTAATGTAATGTAATGTAATATATATTATATTATAATATGACCACATAAAACATAACATCATAATAATGGAATAAAAAAGGAAAAAGAGAACAGGAACCAATGGCAAGTCTGATGTGCAGCACCCACACCTTCAAACTTAGCCAACAGGGCCCCCAACAACCTAACTTAGGGCTATGAATTTATATGAAGGAAAACATCCTCAGGCCCATTCAGACAAAACGTTTAAGGTCCAGACTTGCAGCTCCAAAGAACATTCCCAGTGTAGTAGCCAGGCTCAAGATGGGAATAACTAAACAGAGGTAAGGGCATGGAGGCTAGTCATGACCTACTGGTTGAAGATTATATTCTTCCCCAATGGCCTAGTACTGCAATCCTGTCAGACAACCCCTCTTCACCATGGTGATCAGTTGTGAATCAGGCCCCGAGGCTTTCTGGCTTGCCACAGATTCACTATTTTCCTCCAGGTTTGACCGGGCAAAAAAGACAGTATTCCAAAGGTTAAGTGATATTGAATACCATACCAAAGTTAGCACCCTCTCCTGGAACAGCAGAACCATGATAGCTGAAGATACTTGGCAATCTGCAAGTTACTTACACATGCTAACCTTCTCCAAGCTGAGGAAGGACTTCTTCAGAGCCAGGCACCACATGCTCTCCTCAGCTTTCTTACAGAGCAGATTTACCAAAATTTCACTAACAGAATGCACCTACCCATATGACTCTGGGGAATCAGAAACTATCCAACATGTGTTATTTCATGGCAATTTCTATAAGAATCTGCACAAGAATTATATATTACCTTTGCTGCAATGCCTCCCAGGACTCTGGTTTCTCTCCAGATCGTATAAATCTTTCACCTTTTACTAAAGGGAAGACAGAAGAATGTTACATCAGTCTTCTCCTCCAGGCTCCACCATGCTATCACCAACACATTGCCAAATTTTGTATGGCTGCAATGAAAGTGTGGCAACAATTAGTACAAAAGTGAGAAATTTTCTAGCCAGGACCCAGTTTATTAATTCTATTTTATTTATCTGGCTCTACTCTTTTTGGTATTGCTGATCTTTGATCCTATTGATAAAAGTTGATTTGAGTGGAATCCAGACTGAATAGATGGCAACCCTGCATTGGCTTATCTGGAAGGAAGCCACAATAAATACAGTGAAATTTTTTATATTCACAGGATCACTGAGCTTGCCCTACCTTCCCTGAGAACTTTGACTCACAAAGCTTTGATTAATTACTATGAAAGTGTCTCAGTGAGAGATAGTAAGTCTGCTGTTCATTAATGTTTCCACATTTTGAAGGACCAGAGGGTACATGGATGCTATACTCCAATTATTTGCAGGCCATGCCATGCCTGGTGATATCATCCTGGGAAGCAGAGAAATTGGATTCCCCCCCCCCTTTTTTTTTTGCATGATTGGAAACAGACCATCAAACTGCCTTTTACCTGATTAATGTAGTTTTAAATAAATAGTGCCAGACTTTCATATCACTAAGATTTCAATTAATGTCAGTTGTACAAGTGATGGGAGATACAATTAAATGCTACTGGTGCAAAGTTTCAGAATATGTACCTAATCCCAGACTGAAGATCTGTTTCATTGTCAGCTATAATAGTTTGTACCGGGAAAAAAAAATCTTCAGATCTTGAAAAGAGGAACTGGGCTTCTAACAGCTAGATTCTGATGGAGAAAGGTAGTTTTCTTGTCATCAAATCATGTTGTCCATGACTTTCAAGGCATAGCTTCTTTTGGCATAGCTGTCTTTAAGACATTGGCCAAATATTTGAAAGCTAAGGCTATTGTTGTTGAAAAGTTCCCTTACCTGTTATTCTCTTTTAATTTGATAATTATTTGAGTTTTGGTATCTTGTTCTGGGTAAATTACGCGATGGTCTATGGATACATGCATTATAAATTGGCTTGGATTTGTATTGCACAGGGGTGTCTGGGAGAAAGGGTTTTAGGAAAGTCAAAATTGTGGCTGCAATTGTGTAATCAAAGCCCTACCCCTGTTTTACATGCAGTGCATACAAAAAGAGGCAGGGCTTCAATTATATGGTCAACCTCTGCCTTCTAAACCTTTTTGATCCTCCCCCCCGTGGACACCCCTGGTGCTGCAAATGCCTTTTTCTCATTAATTTAAGTAAGGTATGATTTAACTAACTCAACTGTAAATAGTCTTAGCGCATAAATAAGCAGTAAATCAGGTAGACTAGTGTTTTAGAGTATTCCACAATCAAACCGTAGTGTGCATAAGTTCAGCCAAGGACTGGGAATATGTATATTGGAATAAGATACGCAGGGGATGGAACTGGGACTTGCCAATTACATAAAGATCTAATGTCGTGGAGCTAAAAATAATGTTTTACCAGGCCAAACGGCCAGAATACCTTTCTTTTCAGAATCTGCAAGTAGCTAAATGCCTGGAAATATTCAGTATTTAACATGTTATGCTTGAGGAAGTCATCTTATGTCTCAGATAAATGACCCTTTTGTTGTTAGCTTTTATCCTTAAAATACTATCTAGTCCATGGGCTCATACACACACACAATGTTTTTTTTTAATTTAAAATCCTTGATTTAATTAACATGAATTATCAGTTAAAATATTATCGTAATAGTTCCACTGGTATATCTAATTTTTTTAAGGGTTGAAAAGGCTTCTTTCACTATGATAAAACTCAGGAATGCAGGGGGAAAAAAACAGAATTACATAGGACATAAATTTTTATTCTGAAATGATCTCTGGCCACAACAATTAATGTAACAAATATTCACTAAAACAGTCTTAACTCCTGTCATCAGCTGTACAATACGGAAGTATCATAAAACTGGCCACAAGAATTTGAATTTAAAAAACTCCTACAACATATTTAATGTGAAGTGGCTGGGACAGCAGCAGCATCTCACATAAAAATTTTACATACATATATACACAATACACATTCAATCATTTTTCACATGTTTTCAGTACACAAGAGTTGCAGCATATTACAGTCACATGTCTAAGTTGTTGCTCATTTTAAAGAAAGTGGAAAAAAGCAGCTATTGAGCTGAGTGAATACATCTTTTTCATATTATTTTGTAGCACAGATGTAGATAGCCCTAGAAACAATACCATTCACAAATAATTTTCAAAAATGTTACTCTTAGCTTATCAGGTTGATAATGCTCAATTTTTGTCATCATAACCCCCTTTTTCTAACAATGTTTTAACAGCTACTTCTGTTTGGAAAAAAAATTCCTTAGGAAAAATAGATGGATTCAAAGAACTCTGACATGTGTCTAAAGAGTCTAATAATCCAGTTTGTTGCTACTTGAATAGACACAATTCCTTGAGGTCTGTTGCTGTCCATTCCCCATGTATTTCCATGGCACCTGCTTCTGGTTTCACCCGACTCATTCTAATCAACAGAGACTGCTTGGCAGTAGCCATGAAGTGCTTTTAAAAAATAATAGTTAAAAAAAAATTCTTCAGGAGTCCTTTCTGACTCCCCGATTAACCACAAGGTAAAAGTGGCATTAAATGCCTTGCACCTAAGTTGTAAAAATCCCTGGCCACATTTACTGAAGCCAGATACATAGAAAAGGAATGCACTTTGGTTCATACCAAATGCCCTGGGATTAATTCTCACTATAAAATTAAACAGTTTGAGGTAATTTTTTCCCTTTATACAAACACAGTTGACTCTGTCTAGTGCTGTGTGTAACAGCCACAACAAAATTGTTCGTTAAAAAAAAATTAATCAGATCTTATGATTTCAGCTAAGTACTATGAAATACCATCTTTAACCCCTGAAGGAGCATGAAAATTCTTGCAACAGAGAATTCTGTTCCCTACTAAGTAGTATGATTGCCTTATGGTCTACATTAAGGCCTTGAAAATGGCAGGCAAAATCAACCAGAAACCTTTCCAGTTTGTGCCCAATTTATATGCTGGGAAGTTATCAAAGAAAAAAAAAAACCAAGTGGTCTTCTAAAACAATCATTATTTTATAAAGGTGTTCCCAGAAGAGGTTCCTGGTGAATTACGCTCATACAGGCATATTAAAAAGAACTATAGTATTTTAAAAAATAGATTTCAATCATACTACATAGTACAGTATTCAGAGGGTTAAAGAGACAAAATTGCATGCTCCATCACATGGCATTGTTTATAACAAAAGGCACATTGTTAATATCAAGGGCACAACTTTATCCTCCATGATTCTTTTGCACATCTGTTGCCCCCTGGTTATTCCAACACATTGAAGATGCAAATTATCCAACCCACTTGTGGTGCAAGAACTGGGTAAAATGAGACTGCAGCCAAAGACAAGACACGACTGTGCCATTACTAAATCTGCAAAGATGCTCTGATGTCCCCAGTCAATTGTAACATATGATGCTGAGCAAAGTTTCCAAGCCAATGCATCACCCCAGCTAGTTAAACCCCTTAGAAACAAAATCATGTCAAAGCAAGAGGCAACTTTTTCTTCCTTTCCTACTTCACTTCCTTTTCCCAGTTAAAAAATAATGGTACAATAAAATCACCTAAGTCACTGAAAATGGCAACATGGCTACCTCTTTTTCTTTACCTATTATGTGTTTTATTTTTACAGCATATAGGAAGTTATATTTCTGATAAAACCTTTTTGTTTATGATTCTGCACATGATATTTTGGCCAAAAAGTTTCCGGTAGCAACTATGAACGTGGTCAATCATAAATGCAATATTGGCATTTTAAAATCTCATTTGTCTGAAAAAAGATTACATTTGTGGATTTAGCTCATGGATAACCCGTGAATATTGTGAACAATTTCTGTGTAATTTATGTTAACATCTTCAAATTCAGGTAAAAATAGAATAGATGCAGCAATTTATTCAGCACAATGAATGAGCTTTCTTGGATTATTGGGAGAAAACTACAGCTTTACCAGGACACCTTACACAGAAATGCAGTCCTGTGCTGATAAAACCATCATCAGGGTAGAAATCTCCTCATTAATTTCAGGATGCAATTCTCTATGTATAACATTTCATCTGGGAACTGCCTTGGCTTTTAAGTGAATGGGAAGGTGCCCATGTATGAACTCAATCTCAGTTCTGATGGGTCAGTGGAAATTACTATTAGAGCCACAGTGTGCAACAAATCATATGATATATCATGAATGACCCTATGTCACTTTTACTAATATACAAACATTGCATAGCCACACACTATAGAAGCTGCATTTACACAAAAGGGAGATCAAATGTTAGGTGATCATTGAAGTTGTTAAAAATGAATAAATATACTTTTCGAGCCAAAATTACTAATAGTGAGAAAAGGGCCTCTTTAGGTTCCCCTTCCCCCAATAGGGTATATTTTTGGCAAGTAGGTTTTTGTTTGTGTATTTCCTGAGAATTCATCATTTTTTATTTATGCCTGTTTCCAAAATGTAAAAGCTCACTAAAACATGTTGCTTTTGTTTCTTTGTTTTGAACGAAAAATCTGCATGAGAAGTAAATAAACTAACCGGAAACTTTTCGACTCCCTGGGGACCGTGCTTTAAGCAATTAAACATTTTCACAACTATTACAAGAAGATTTGTGCATAACAACAAATTATAACTTTTACTGAAGTTCTCTGCACCCTAATGAAAGTTGTCATTATGCTAGCATCCACAATCCTTTCAACCCTCTTCAAATATTATCAATCCATATGTAACATCAATTTTAGTAACATTTGTTTCCTTTGAAAAACGATATTGAAAAGGAAGTTTACGTCTTTTCTGAATCATATTTTATTCCTCCTGGGTGGGAAATCTCAGTCTGGTAGTCACTTCCCCCATACTGAATTGCTGAGAACAATGTTACACCAGCTGAACCCTGGGGAGGGAGAGGAGGAGTCAGGAGTGAGTCAAGAGTTCCCACCAGCGGAAGAATGGACCACTCACAAGCTCTGCGGAATTGCTGTGCTTCAAGTGAAAAGACCAGCTTGGTTGTGATTAGTCATATACCACAGCTGAGCCAATAATAAATCAACTTAGCTCCTAGACAGCCAAAATTGTGAGATTTCACACCCTGAAGACCATTGGTGTACTTTCTCAGTATCCCTGCAAACTGTCACTGACATGCTACCCTCCTTCTCATTCCCCATCCATTTTGCGGGGGGGGGGGGAGTGCTTGCCTTGGATGTGTTTTCCTGTTTCTCCTAATAAGTAGATAGGTAATGGCCAGGAAAAATGAGAAGACAGGGTCAGTGAGAAGGCTATGGTTTCTTTTAGTCACTCATACCTGTCCTCATCCATCTCACTTCCTTCTTTCTGATTTGACTTTGGAAACAGAACAGCCACCAGTATAAAGGCTTCTGGCATCTACTTCAGCCTAACAAAGGGCAATTTCAGCTTTATCAGCCCTTGTAAATTCATATTCCATCAGAGGCCTGGATTATTGGGCAAGAAATCTGGTTAAGATTCCCATTCCCCTTAGTTTCCAGTTGAAATTATTCTAATTGCAAACCCCAGCGTTCCACTATGAGAAAACAGAGATCTATAAGCAGTTTGCCAGGCAGTATGAGAAACTCCTTTTGCTCAGGATGCATATGTGATTGTACATATAAATGCATGCATCAGTGATTATGTAAAAAGAATTTTGTACGCAACAAGAATTTCTGTACTTTAGAATCAATGTTCATACTTCGTAGTTAATTGTGAAATTGGGTAGTTTATATTGAACTAAAATGAATTTAATAAAAGTACTAAGGGAGTAAATCTAGCCATTTAAGTAGTTTTATATTACATTCGTAATATATTCATTTATTTTCCTTGTCTCAGACCCTTTTTGGAATGTGGCCCCTAGGGTTCCACTCAAAAACCAAGGCAGCCTTCCCCTGAAAGTCTGTATCCCTTGCTCTACATAAAATCTAATATTTTTTTAACAATCATGGTAAAGAACATCTTGACATTGCAATTGTATTTGGATTTTCTCTCCATGTAAGCTTTTTAAATAGAGTAAATATGTAAATCAGACACTTTCACTTCACTTTTAATGTTCTCCCACTTCTTCATTTGCTCTACAGCATAAAGACGTAAAATTTTGTTTTACCACTCAGCAGTTAGAAAAAGGACTTTGAAAAGACTGCATGGTCTCTCTGAAGGAATAATTTGAAGAAAACAGAGGCAATTTCATTAATAAAATGTCTCAGACATCATCTTCACTATGCAGTTAACAAGTCCAGATGCTGATGACAAGGCTACATAATACAATTTTGCAGGAAACAGTGAGATGGCACCGGTGTTTCCAGTAACAAAATACTTGAAATATTGAAGTAATAATGATACTATGTGCATAAAGATTTAAACACTGCTGTACACATTTTGGGGAAGTCACCCCATTTTCCCAGAGAAATGTGTGGAATTTTGTACACACCTGGAAGACATGTACATGTACTCCAGACAATGTTTATTCGAAAAGCAAAGGCCACAACATAGTTTCAGGTGCAAATAGCAGGAAGAAAGTAGGAGAACACTAAAGAACCCAAATATGAATGCCATGTTTTTGCATTTTTAAAGTCCAGCATCAACTGTATTGCTTTCCATGAGTTTGTATTTGGAAATCATACCAAGTTTTTGAACAGTGTTCTCGCTGTCCTTTCCTCACTTTCCATTTGGAGGTGGTTTGTGGGACAATGGTTTTTCTATACCCAGGGAAAATATATGGACTCTGGGAACATACACACAACATGTTTATTGACCTGTATCAGTTGTAAGCTAAGTGTGGGGATATTATTGTAGCTGGATGATACAATGAACACAAGCCAATACATTGGGTGTTTGTTCAGTCTTGGCAAGAAATAATCCAGTTGGTCTGCATTGTTTCTGAAGCAAAATCGATGTTGCCTCTCCATCCCTTCATATCTGAACTTCAGTTTTAAGTATGGAACAGGATAAAACTAAGCATATATATAGGTCAACACAAGATTTTAGTTTACTGGGACTAATTAACCTTGTCCTTTATTTGATGCTGCTCAGTATTCAAAGCCTTAAGAAAAGAACTGCTTCATTTAATTTTGGGGTTTGCAGTTATACAGTCTGGTGGGAAGGGAAGCGAAGCTTTTGTCACAGCATCTTTGCTGCTTGTATCACTAAACCAAAAATCTGGGAGAAGCAGCAGGAGCAGCAAAGCTACTTGGCTATCAGATGGCTAGTTAGCCTGGCAGTGTTGGAACCACATTCAAAAATTGTCTGACTTTATCACCCCAGTACAGACTACCTTTCAGAAATGTAGGAGGAGGTAAAAAGATGTTTTGCTTTTGGTTTTTCTTGTGTTTTTTCCCAATTTAAAAAAAAAAAATGGGAAATTTGGGAACTCCAGTCATTCCTATGAAATATTTTCAGTGTTGAAATGAGTAAAATTAAGACAAGGCTTTATGCATTCATGTAATATGAATGTGTTCATGTAAGTGAATTGATAGTAATTTTGGATAAATGATAGACCAGTTATCCCCAGCCTGAGCTCTCAGGATGTACTGGCCTGCAGCTCCTAGAAGTCTCAGCCAGCATGACCACCAACACATCTGAAGGGCACAGCTTGAGAATTGCAAGGCTGCTGCAGACATATATGTGATCCCAACTCAAGATACAATTCTGCAGCTAGAGCAGGGGCAAGCTGTAGGGTGCCCACAGGCATCAATTCACCCACACATTCCTTCCTTGGTGCCCAGCAGTTCTGTGTCTCACCTAAAACTAGCATGCTGCAAAGTGGTGGTCTCTAGAATTATCTTTATTTACAAGAATGTCTCTCAGTTTTATAGCCCCATAAACTTTTTTTATAAAACAAAAATGAATGGGGAATTGAAATACAGTGCTTAGCTTGGAATTGGGGTCATCCACATAGGGGAGGGAAGAAGGTTAACAGAAGTGATAGGAAGCATCTTGCAGGGATGGGAGATAGATAAACATATCCCCCTATGTTTGACTTTTCATATACACTGATGTTTTGTGGCTACCCAGAGTCACATTGGCTGCTATGTTGTGAGAACCACACAATTTGTTCTGAAAAATCCAAATGTTCCTACCGGCACAGGAAAAGTATACTTAGAGCATGTTCCCATCTTCTTCAGAGGATCTTATTGCCTCTTCCCAATAAGCCTTCTTGGAGGCAGAGAGATGCAAGAAGTATCCTTCTATCCTTCTGATCTGTCCCCTCCCACGTGACTGCTCTCTTCCATCTGTGCTGCCAACGGGGACTCAAACGCTCTGCCACAGTCTCTATGCTTGTCTATTCAGGAATAAGCCTAACTTAATTCAGGGGACTTATTTCTTGAGTTGAGTTGCAGTCTAAGGTATTTAAGCTCTTGACCTCTATTTCCATTAAAGGAGTGGAAACTGCTTCCAAGTAAACAGATACAGGACTGTTCTCTGAGGTTCATAAATATGCCAAATAGCACAATTTTCATGCTATTTGGTTCATGGTTAATCTTACATTGGCCAAACAGCAGAATGAGCTCAGCTTTGATTTTTTTTTTTTTTTGTAATATAAATATTGCACCTTTAGAAAATTTCCTTCAAATTCCAATATTTTTCGTCCTGGATATTTGATAGAGAACTGCCAAAGGGGTTGTGGGAGCACAAATTAAGCCCTTTATGGATGCTGTATTTTAACAATTATTATGTGGCGTTATCCATACTACGGACAGAATTACAAACAGCCATGCAAAACCTCACTTATAACCCTGAATATTTTCTAGATCATCGCTGAAAATATGGATAAATGCTTACAGGAATGGAACCTACTGCTATAACAAAAGCAATGATAAAAAGTAGTAAAATTCACTCCAAAGAAAAGTCATGATGGGGAAAAGGCATTCACTCTTTCTTTCCACACCTAGCTAAAAATGTTATCCTTGGATAGTAACCAGTGGCCTGCCACTGACACATCATTGTGCCATACTAATTCTATAAGGCTAATTGTTGTTTACAAGAGAAACATTTCATTTAAAAAAGTGTAAAAACTTAAAGCATTGTCCCCATGTTGTTTTTATAAAATCAAAACCGTGCTTAACACATTTAAAGTAATCAATGAAAAAATACAAATGTTTAAAGTTACTGATCAAATAAAAATAAAAATCTGAGCTTCTTTTTCATGTGAATAAGGCTCAGTGACATAATTGCTCTCCCTTTCTCTCTCTCTTTTAAACAGCATTGGATTATTTAAACCTCAGCTAACAAGTTTTGGCAACACTGTTCTTTGCTGAATATTCCCATTGGCGTCTGTCATCTGTGCCAGATTAGTCCTCAGTTTTGAAGCTGAGTTTGAAGTTGGAGGTAACTTGGAAATGGATGTGATAGCACCAGTGCTTTCTGTTATTCTTTTTGCGGATGTCTTCTCCCCAGTTGGAGGCTTTGGCAAACGTCTCCTGAGCCAGGGGTGCCGTAAAGCCTGACTGGGTGTCATGCGCAGCATTGGATCCCACTCTAAACACTGTTTCAAGAAGTCAAGGAAGAGCGGATCATCACATCCTTTCAATGCACTCCCCCATTCTCTGCTCTCTGGGGGACCGCGCAATTTGCCCCGCCTGGATCGGCCACCATTAAGCACAACAGAACCATCTGACAAGGTAGTAAGGGAGCAATATCGGGGGTAACCCTTAGAGCTCACAAAATTTTTTGTTCTTTTTGATGAATCCAGTAGTTTCTGGGAAGGCATGCCCAAGAGTTCTATCATACAAGCCAGTTGATCCCCTTCATCTTCTCCTGGTAAGAGAGGATATCCTGTTAAGAGCTCAGCGAGAATGCAGCCCAGGCTCCACATGTCTATTGGCATCCCATATCGAGCACCAAGGATGACTTCAGGAGCACGGTAAAAACGCGACTGGATGTACGTGTAGACGCGCTGGTGCTCGTAACAGCTAGAGCCAAAATCAATCACTTTAATGCCACTCCTACCCTGTTGTTTTAACAGAATGTTTTCTGGTTTAAGGTCACAGTGAATTATTCTGTTTTTGTGCAAAGCATCCAAGCACTGCAAAATGGAGTGGGCAAATTTACGAACCAAAGGCAGGCTAAAGCCCTGAAATTTATTTTTCTTGATGAGCTCATAAAGGTTCATGCTCAGCAACTCAAATGTCATACATATATGGTTGCGGAATGTGAAGTTCTCCAGCATGTGTATAACATTCATGTTATTATCTTTATCCTGTTTTTTAAGGTGTTCCAGAATTTTAATCTCTTCTGCAGCTTGGCGGTGAAAACGCTTCTCATTTCTCACCATCTTCAGAGCAACATGTTGATGCGTCTTGTGATCATATGCTTTTACCACTTGTCCAAAACTTCCTTTTCCTATAACCTTAAGAACCTCGTATCTATATGATATATGATCATGGGGTATGTGCACATAAGATCCCTGGTCATCATCATATCCACAATTGTTTGGACCACTAATGACACCTTGCTTCTTCTTTGCATTTGGACCCAAGAAATATATTTCAGGATAACTGAAGATCTCATGATGCTCAAAGGCGGTTAGCTTTTGCATGTATTGCTTCATTGCTTGCTCAGGAGTCATGGGAGTAGCTTTTATCTTTCCTGACCCTTCAGTAGATTTCAAGGAGGTGGAGCTCCCCTGTCGCCTGTGACAGCTATCAAGCTGTCTATCTTGTACCACTGGCAGTCCTGATTTTGCTACTGTTGCAAGCCCATTTGGTTGTGTGGACAGAACCGTCCTTTTGTTACTATTATCTTCAAAGAGCTGCTGAACTTGGATCTGCCCATGGCTGGTAACATGTAGATGCTCATTCATGGTGTGCTTATTTCCACCAACCTAAAATACAAAGCATGATTTTCTAGTTAAAAAAACTGCAGGCTGACATGGTTCCCAAATTCTATGAAAAAAGAAAAGAAAATTAATTCAGGACCTATATGACTTACATGTCCTTCCCTTTCCTAAACTATACATTGAGACCACTAATGATCCAGATCACCAGTGCAATTCTTCTGCTAGAGGAAGACAACTCTCTGTGATTGCCCAAAAGCTTCTCTAGGATCAGAGAACACACCAAAACAGTAATGGATACATTCCTAAAGGTTTTGGAGGAACTGTCTACATTACCCTATTCTTTTCATAGGAACTTCAAATAGATCTCAGTCTCTTCCATGAAAGGATAAATCTAGATCCAATCCATTATACTTCAAATATCTTATGCCACTGGCTTGGTATCCCACAATCACATTGTTAGTAATTAATTTGAGACATTTAACATTAACATTTAGCTCTTCAGCAAAAAGAATCCAAATTAACTCCCATTATAAATTCTACAGAACAAATAAATAAAAATATAGTTTTAACTATAGACAGCGAACTCAATCAATTTTCCTTCCGAGTCATTGTTCAATGTGGTAATTCATATGTCCATTTGTCCATTAAACAATCCATATGAAAATGTATATAGAAATATTTAAATATAGATTGTTTAAAATACCTGCTCACAAAATGCATATCTATAATCATCTTTCAGCCAAAAAAAATTGCATTTCAGTATATTTTGGTGCCTGTTTTTAAGATAACTGCATCACAACATTCACAGAAACAAGAAATTAGAAAGATAATTACTGTACACATTTTAGTCCAGGAGTTTCAAATCAGGTTAGTTTACATCAGAAATAACAGCATTTAATTTCTTAAGCTTCCTTTTTTTTTTATGTGTACTTCTTTATATCACGGATGTCAGTTTTTCACAACTCAATATATCTTGCCATTTCTGAACTACTAATCTGATCTTCCTCAATTTAGCTCTCCCAGATAATCTGGAATTGCAACTTTATTTTATCAAGCTGACTGGGAATTCTGGGATTTGCAGAATAGTTCTGAAGATGGACTGAAATTCTAATCTATAAAAACTAGATGGCCAGAATATCTTTTCCCATATAAAAAAATCAAGGTAGTACCCTTTCATTGATATCACAGAACACATTTTTGAGCTGCAATAACACATGCTTTTGAATCAAAGAATATGGAGAAAAAACTCAAACTCAAAATTACCCTAAATCCTATATTATGTATGGATCCTTCCTAAACCACCTGCACAACAATATATACACATAGCAAAACCACACAGGCAAGAAGACCTATGAAAGGAGCATGTGAAAAACTAAGAGCATCCAGTGAATATAATAGTTTGTAAATTTTCCAAATAGCCCCCTATTTCTTCTACGACTTTCCAAAAGCAGCTCAATATCTGAAATCTTAGAAATTCAAAGGCAGCGTTATGCTGACATCATTTCATAAGGGCAAAACGGGAACTAGCGGCCAATGTGATCAGACTGCCATACAAAACATAGAATCACATATTACACGATGAATATACCACCATCCCCATGAGCTATGGCTGATGACTAATACAGGTATATTAGGTTAATTATACACAGCTGAGTTTATCAAGTAGCTATAATCTCCTGGTTTATCATACCAGGACTTTTCTTCTGTACCAAACTGTACCTCTGTTATTCCAAATGTTAAGAGAGGCCAACTGCTGTTTTTGGAACTTCCCTTATGCATGTTTCACCTGCTACTAAAGTTGCAGGAGAAGAAGGCTTGACTGGTGCAGTTCTCATTCATACCCAAAGTTCAACAATGGCACTATAAATGGGGTTAAAATAATCTGGGGGTGGGAGTGGTGAAAAATGCATCATACCAGTCTGATACACATCAACAAGCAGATTAATTTCAATACAGTAGACTTCCCTAATAGTTATATTTGACTATGATTCCCAATACTCCCACAAAGTTAGGATGTCTGGAATAATTTCAGTATCTACCAAGGATTAAGAACTCTGGGCTAGAAAGATTTAAAAATATACACATCCAAATCTTTGTCAACATTTATCCCTGCAATTGTGGGTAGAATAGAATTCTCTCTCTAAATGGGTCCAAGTCTGAGAATATGCTTCCCATTCCATTCTCACCCAGAACTTCGTTCCGCAAGTTCTGTATCAGAATCTCTTCTTTATTAAATAAAAATGTATCAGTTGTCTAGGAAAACAATTTTTTCCAGTCTTAACTCTAAGTATGAAAGTGAGCTTACACATGGCATATTGCCTCATTTTCACACTTGCATGTGACTACAAGGATTGTGTAGCACAGAAACTATTTGAACTGATAAAAGTACTACAGACTAGTGAGTTGATGGCCTGCTAAGAGTCTGTAATTCATCTGGCTCTAGGCCACTGCTGAATTCCTATTTATCCTGGCAGTTCAAGAAAGGGCTGGATCACAGCAAACACACAGCAATCGAACTGCCATCATTTTCAAATTAACCAGTACACACTCTTCTAAGCTACATATTACTTCTACAAGTATATTCTCAAAATGATGTTCATCATTCTGAGAGCTTTGGCTATAAAATGGTTTACATGTTGAATGACAGAATGGCTAAATGTATAATCTTTGTACACAGAAAAACCCAGTAATATCATTAAAGTTGGCCCATGCAATGTGCTTATGTATAATTAATTTGCACTGATTAATCTTTAGTAACTTCTTACTATTTAGTAAGATATTACTATCTCACTTTTATTACATAACCTGGATCTGTTAGCAAAATCTATTGATTTCATTGCAATCCCAGTGAGATTTGCTGCCATTAAGACCATAAAATTACAGTTCACTTCCATCGGACACTGCCAACTTAGAAATAGGGCTCCTGAGTATCACTTTGGAACACACATACACATAGTAATATAACATGTTTTTCTTTTCTCTCTCATTCACACATATTTCTTCACATGCTGTTGCAAAAGACTATACTACAAAGGGAAGAACAGAAAAATAATTTGTCTGTCCCAGTTTACTCTTGCCATCTCCTCTACTGATATGTGTGCGCGCGCGCGTACATGTGTGTGTGTGTGTGTGTATATATGTATGTATGTATGTGAGTGTGTATGTGTATATATATCAGCTTTCACAGGAACTCTGCCAAATAAGGAGGGTACTCCATTATGCAAAAAGAGCTGAAACTTTGAACAACTGGTTAGATTGTAAGATGCAGCATCACCCTATTGTGTTAGGATGCCTCTACTATTCTTCCCAATGCTCAAAGCAAAACTATCACCTTTCCTCCAAGTACATGGCAGATGAAGCAGCATAACTAAGAGGAAAGACAACAGTTTGTGAAAGGATACAGGGAGTAGGACCCAGGTTTTTAAGAGGTACATTCTCCAGGAGGGTGGGGGAAGGCAACAAGATTGAAAGAATAGCAAGAGTGTTGGGGAGGAACCGCCATATTTTGAAGCACCTTTTGTAAAACAAAAGTAAAATGGAGAAGGTGGTGTGCTGTGCATCTGTGATGATGTTGCAATGGAAATACACCCCACAGAGTCTCAAGGAAAGGGCACAAGGAGCCATGGCTGCTTTCTAAGAATCTTCTAAAAACTCTATCTTGTTGGTTACCTGATTCTTTTAAGGCATGGATAGGTGACTTGGGGCCCTCCAGATGTTACTGGAATAAAACTCCCAGTGCTGAGGGATGATCTGAATGATAGCCTAACAATGTCTGGGAGGCCCAAAGTTTTCAACCCTGGGGTAGGGCTTGCTCAGCTTTGTACTTAAGTGACTGCTATTAACAATACATTTAGAAACAAACTTAGATTCTCAACTGATATTAATTCAAGTAGGTAACATCATCAGTGCGAGTGAGTGTGGGGTTTGTTCCCTGTCTATATACAGTTGCTTGCCCTGCCAGTGTTTGGTGGGGGTGTGATTTTCTCCTTGGTAGTTCCTTGCTTGGGGTATTGTTTTCTGCTTGTTTGCCTGGTGTTGATCCCTGCTTATCTGGGTGTTGGCTGCTAAAGAGGATGTGTTCTGGTCTTTTGTTTTCTTCTTAGCTTTTTAATTATTTGAATATTATCTTTTTAATCTCTTTTGAATGATGTATAAATATGGTTTATTTCTATGTGTCTATTGATGGCTGGTTTGTCTGAATGCCTTCCAGGAATTCCCTGTCATTTTTGGATTTAGCTTGGTCTAGGATGCTCACAGTTTTCCAGCTGAAACTATGGTTGAGTCTGTCCATGTGTTGTGAGATTAAGGAGTTTTCATTGTGTCTTCTGACTGCTAGGTGTTCATGGATGCGCTCTAATTTTCTGCCTGTTTGTTCTATATAGTGGCTATTACAGTCCTTACACTGTACGTTGTAGATGACTCTTGATTTTTCTTTTTGGGCTACTGGGTCTTTTGGTTTATAAACAGGGAGCAAATCCCACACTCACTAGCACTGATGATGTTACCTAGTTGGGTAATAAAATGTCTGCAAGCAAACAACCAAGTTCAGAGAGCACTAAGGACTCCACAGTTCAACCCTGAGCTATATATATTCTCTTCTATTGATATTAATTCAATCAGAACATACTTCCATCTATACATTGTGATTGGGAAGGGGAGGTCCCACCCTCAGCCCCTACTACGTGGGGTTACACAGGGTTTGGTGCTCTCTCCTCTCCTATTTAATATCCACATGAGACCGCTGGGTGAGCTCATCCATCGCCACTATACATCTCTGCCCCTGGCGAATTAAGTGATGCTGTGAATACCTTATCCCGATGCCTGGAGGCTGGGAGGATCTGGATGGGGGCACAATAGACTTCAACTGAACCCTGACAGTTGGCTTTGGGTTTTGAGTCCTACCAATTCTAGGACTATGCCATCTTTGGTACTGTATGGGGTGGCACTTCCCCAGACAAGCCCAGTGTGCAATCTGGGGGTCCTCTGAGACTCACAACTCATGCTCAAAGAGATGGCAGTTGTGGCCAAGAGCTTTGCATAGCTTTGTGTTGTGTGCCAGTTGTGCTCCTTCCTGGATCAGGAGGCTCTGCCCAGAGTCACTCATGCCTTAGTCACCTCCAGATTGGACTACTGTAATGTGCTCTACATGGGGCTGCCCTTGAAGAGTATCCAGAAGCTTCAATTGGTGCAGAATGCGGCAGTGCAGGCAGTGTGCTCCTAGAAGAGTACATATTACACCTCTGCTTTGCAAGCTTCATTGGCTGCCAGTCTGCTTCCGGGTCCAATTTAAGGTGCTGGTTTTGATCTTTAAAGCCCTTTATGGCACGGGGCTGGGTTATCTGAGGGACCACCTCTCCCCGATTATATCAGCCTATCCCATTAGATCTGGTAGGGAAGGCATGTTATGGGTTCTATCGGCCAGGGACTTGCATTTTGTGGGTCCCTGGAGGCAGGTTTCTCTGCCGTGGCTCCCTCTTTGTGGAGCATTCTCCCTCCTGAAGTTAGGCTCATCCCTTCCCTGCTGTCATTTAGGAAGTCCCTCAAGACCTGGTTATGCTATCAGGCCTGAGGGTCTTTGGGAACCGGAGACACTGTTAGATGGCTCCACTGTGATTGATATTCTTGCTCTCTCTGTGAGGTTTGTATATTTTAAAAATTTTTGATAATCTTATTTATTACTTTTTATCCTTTTATAATGATTGTTTTTATCTATTTGCTGTTTTATTCAATTGTTGTACACTGCCCAGAGTTGCTTTGTGTAAGATGGACAGCCATATAAATGTGATTAATAAATAAATAAAAATAAATACATGCATAACAAAGGGGATAGGGTGGGGGGGAGAGAGACAGCACGATCAAACAAAACATTGGTTCCTGGTATTTTCTTGCTTTCAAAACTACTTTTCTTGAGAAACAGAAGCAGATGATTAATAAAACCATTTGGTTTTTCTTTTTTTAAACTTTAGAGTCCTAAAGAGCAGATGAATAATTTCATTCCACTGATGCTGTTTGGAAATGTTTGAATAGAAGCAAGCACACAAATAATTCACAGGTGATAAAGGACTTACAGGATTTTTCTACGCACTCCTCCAGAACAAAGATCTTCTGAAAAGATGTCAGAGAAAAAAGCTTTTGTTACTTTTAGAAACATGAATAAGAAAGGGGAACTTAATTACATACTCACTAACTGTATGCTGAATCATGAATCCTAAACTATCCATCCATGCCTCTGGGTGGATCACCAGCTGCCAGAAATGAGTTAAGGCAGTTTCACTTCTTCACAAAAAGCTAAACTACTATTCTTCTATTTTGAAGACAAGTATTTTTTTCACTCACTCTCACAAATGTGAACATACAAAAGTGCTTCTAATGGATGCACTGGGCAAGTGTTGAACCCAAGCCAATAACATTACTTTTGCGGAGACAAAGTTGGCATGGGGAGAGCATATGTTCCTGTGTCTTTATTTATAGGTTTATATATCTCATGTCTCCAAATACTTATTCTTATGCAGTGCCACAGTCATAAGAAGTATATAACAATGAAACTGTGAGGTAAATGTTCAGTAAAATGCATAAGATTTTTCTACTAATGATAAAGTCCAATAATTCCATTAAAAACTTCAGTGGATCTGCTTTGCTTCAATCTCCACATAGCATTATAATTTGCATGATTTTACAATACATGCAAAGAGGTTTTCAAGAGGGTTTATGCTATCCCACTATACACAAACTACCCCAGTTAGAAAATTGTATGAAATCTAAAATCTCACTGAACCCTTCTAGCCACACAAGAATTGAGAGAAAGTTCAGGAAATGCAAAATGTTTTTTTTTTTTTTAATGGCAATGGAAAAAAAGATAAAGTTAGAGGAATGCTGCTTAACACAGAGATTGGGAATATGTGAACTATTACAATTCTCCAAGCTCATGTTTGAATATAATATGATACAGATTCTGATTAGTTATCAAAACAGATATCTGCACGGATGAGGTATATTCCTCAACAATAATCCATCAAGAACCAGAAGGTACTGTTGCGGGGGACAAAGCTAATGAGGCCAGTGCCTAAAACAGGTCAAGGTAATTCCTGTTTTCTTACCTTCTCTCCCTTTCATTTCTGTTCTTGACACCCGATCCCCTCTTTCGTTCTCTCTCTCCAGCAGTTTGTCAAGAAAAGATAAATTACTCTTGCAAAAAAAATTGAAATTAAGCTAAGGGCTGGTGTAGGACTGCCCACCATAACCCTGCATAGACTACTGAGATAGGAAATCAATCCATGCATTTCTACTGGACTTTAACAGTGTTTTTCCCCAAATTTAATTATCAAAAGGAAACCACTAATAGCTAGTAAATTGAAATGCATAACTGCTCGGGCCCTAGCTTAATTAAACCTCCAAAGTACAGATGACTTTTTCTAGAGGTTTTCCCAATGAAAACACATGCTGTCATCATAAGTCATAAGATGACATTACAAATTCATAATACGATACTATCATTTTTGTATGATCTCCCCTAAATGCATAGATATTAAAGAGTTTCATTCAGATATAACAAGTTTTTCATGCATGGCTGGTATAGAATAATTGTCCAGTTTAATCTTCTGGTTATTTTTTTCCTTTGTTCCCAACCCCCAAGTGACTGTATGCAGCAATCTATTTAAAAAACATTGTGGCAAAGAATCCCTCATTATATAATTGGGATCATGCCTTGGTAATTATGAAATAATAAAAAAAACACAGCAAAATTATTGAAAAATCCTCTACAAGGTATTTCTCTCTCTCTAGGATGGTTCAAAGCAGCTAGTTGCAACTATGCTGCTTGTCGTGTAGCAGTGTCTATATGGTAACGAATGAAACATCTTTCATTGCAGTTTAACTCGGCTGTTATCTATGTATGTGCGAGCAGCGATTTCTTTCTCTGTCTTCCCATGGAATGGTACTCAAAAACAAAAAGATTGATTCTGTCATTTTCCTTTGTCCTGTCAGAAATACTTTACTGATCCTTTTAAGTAAGTGTATTTAAGTCTTCTCAAAACCCAGTGGCATCCAGATGTGACTGACTACATCCCTCATCATCTCCAGCCAACATGGTCTTAGCTGGAGATGATCTGAATTATATTCCAGTATGCCTAGGATGGTGCAGGATGTTCCATGCCTTTTCCTTTTCCTTTTTTTTTTTAAACTAACTACTGTCATTAAACATAATGTTTTTCATGTAATCTGATCAGAAGATTTTATTTTCTGATAAATATAAGTGCAAAGCAGGAAAAAATAGATCAACCCCTATAATTTGTATTGCTAGCTTGCTGTTGATACATGCTCTTTCCAAATACCACTAAAATAAATGTGCTGCAATTTCAAATACCTTACTAGTAGGGCTATGAATGCTTTTCATATGAAGGGGAAAGATGCTTCCAAGTGTGCATAGCACCTACGGGAAACTTAATCTTTTCCTGGGATCTTATTGCAGCTGCAGAGAGTAGCCTCATAAGCACAGGGAAAAGTGCAGCTGCTTTGATGAGTGTTACGTGTGCCCTGGGAAGCTTCTTTTTCCATTCAACTCAAAAGCACTGCAAAGACCCATTTGTTACCCAGTTACATGCAAAAATGCAAATCAACCATCTCTATCCTAAATGACACAATAATCTAGAAATTACAACTGATTATACAGAGGAACTGTCAACTTCATTCTGTCAATTCTAGATTTGCAAAGGCAACCATTTTCTCTTGAAAAATATTTATGTTGAAAGGTGCTGGGAAATTGATCCAGACTATATCACATGTTGGTCCCAATGAAATGACAAACATATCTCACTGATTTCAGTAGGACCAAAATATGACTAATTTTGCTTGAATCAAATATGCTGTCCCTTCCTGAATGTCCACAATGGGCCACAAAAAGCAAAGCTATGAGAAAAATCTTAACCCAATAAAATTATGTTGCATCCTAGAATGAATGACTAACATCACATAAACATATCAGATTAGGGCTAAGGAAATTCAGGTTTAAATTCCCACTCAGCCATGAAGCTTGGGGCAGTCACTAGCTCTCACCCTAACCTACCTTATAGAGTAGGAGGAAACACCTTGGAGGAAACACACGATATAGATGGTGATGATGGTGATGATGATGTGGATGATGATGATAATATGGATTGGATCCAAATTTAGGCACTTGCAATGGAGCAATGAAAGTGAACTTCCTTGTCCCTTCCTTCCAATAGCAGTCACTGAGTCAGTCCAATGTGACACACCATCAAAAGTTGTGCTTGGGTCAATTTTGGAAAATCCCCTACATCACTCCACTGCCTTCCCCATTCATCACTGTTCCCAAACCCTATGTACAATTTTCAGGGATGGAAGGGGTGCCATGGGAAGGACGACGCAAGTAATTCCCTTCCACCAGTCTTTTGCCACACAGCTAAGTTTCCATTCAACAAGATCAGTAATAATCACCACCACCATTAAGTGGTTTAAATGAATGTGCACTAAGTGATTCATGTACTGTGTAGGCCATACTTCAGTGTCCTTTTGCCTTATTATCTTGGTTTAGTAAACCATGGGCTATGACTCAGAATTATGCGCGTTTACTCAATGTGCTAAGATTGAAACAAATTGTGGCTTAGCACAATATGAAAACTCAGTGACTATGACTTGACATACATATAAGTTATAACAGAGTTTTGAGTGACTATGGGTTAGCACAAGTGAACCAACCATTATAACTTGTAAACCAATCATTATAACTTGTAAACTATAATATATGGCTCGGTGATTTGTGTGAACTCAGGCAACTATGATTTATTCAGTTAACAAGGGCAAAAGAAACAATAGCATAAGGTAATATGTGTATATAACCAGTGTGCAAGGGAGATTCTTTTTTTTTTCACACTGTGATCATTCGTAGTTGGACTTTTTTTACCATATATAAAGGATTTTATTTTTAAAAAATGACTAAGTAATAATTGGATTTTAAAAATTAATCAGATTCCTTTTAAAATAAAATTAAAAAATGGAATTTAATATAATGGGCCAAAAAACTGTGTAATCTGCGCAACAAAATTAATATGACTGAATTTTTATACAAAGAAAAATACTAAACACATTTCTGTTCTCTACCAGGGAGAGCAAAACATTTTGTGCATGAAGGAGTCCAAACCAGAACAGCTGTTTTCGGGTGGTTTGATCAAGAACTGAAAACGCATGTTTTCATGCACAGAACATAATGGGACTGTTTTGCTTAGGCCAGGAGCAATGGTGTGAGGAGCAAGGAAAAAGCCAAGAACGTGGGTGGTTTGGAAGGAAGAACTGAGGGAAGGGATAGCACAGAAAGATTAGGGGGTGGGCCAGAGGGATGTGTCAGACTGCGATACTGGCAGTGGGAGCCAAGGGGAAGGACACAAGTGCTGGGAAGTACAATGGCAGGCAGCCTGGTGGGGTAGGGTATGCTGGGACACTGGTGTCAGCAATGATGGCAGCAGCAGAGAGCTGATGAAGGAAGTTGCTGAGAAGACTGGGAGCAGGGTGGCTGGGCAGGGATATGCAACACAGTTGAGGGAAGGGAGAGAAGGTGCTGGGAAAATTGGGGAGAGGTGGGCCAGTAGGACAGCACTGGGACAGCACTGGGGGTAGTGGAGGAGGGAGAGGGAGGGAAAGAAGGGAGGCACTGGGAAGATGATAGGCTATACCATCCCAGGAGCTGCTGAGGGGAGGCGGGCACATCTACCAGCCTTGCCCTATTTGCCTGCCTAAACTCAGAACAATCAAAGCTTTCCAGGACCTGGGAAACCATGGATGTCCTGTCAAACAATTTGGAAGAACCCCTGGAATGCACTGGTTTGTTCCAATTCAAACCCAAAACATTTGTCCACTTTCAATCTCTACAGACTGAACAAGGAACGTGTAATAAACAGTTAACTTTTCTATGTAATGGAAAAAAACGATGGGGCAGGGGGGATGAAATGATTTATGTGGTTAAGTGTAGTAAATTATTTATTTTAAATAAATAAATAAATGATTTATCATCATGCCTCATTCTCCCTTCAGAGATGGGGACCTGGAAACAGCCCACTAAGGCCTACTAGAAACAGAATATCACTGAATATTGAATAGGGTAGAAAAATAAATGGGAGGATAAAGGAATAGAGAATCCCTGAAAAGAACATTGTCGATACAAAGGAAAAACTGAACAAGAATAAAATTATGTTAAAATCCTATTTGATAAATAGATTGTGATCTCCTACCCAACCAAGTGACAATAAAGCAATATTAGGATAATCTATTATCCTAGATGTTTTTTGTGTACTCCTAGTTTATACCTTCTAATTGCCAGTTTTGTAGTTTTCAGTTCTCAGATTATGAATATAACTCTACCAGCCAAATGAAAAACATTCACTTTTTTCTTCCCATGGAAAAATATTATGTGGCTCATTTCCACTACTCCCTGCCTCTAAAAAGTTCTAGACAATTGTTATAGCTTAATTATATGCATATTCACTTGGAAATAAATCCCACTTTGAACAATGGGCATTCTGAATACAGAAGCATAGGACTACGGCTTTAATCCTAAATGGTACTGCTTACTATCCTTGCATTTATAGAAAAAGAAAGATTATCACAGTTACTACCCAGGATCAAAATCTGTTCTGTGTTTCGAAGAAGGTATAACTCCGCAAACAATATTAAATTAAATTTAGATGATCTAAAGCCAAAAGTTTCAGATTGCATTTTTAGGTTGTATAGAAGTGCTATTTCATTGCAATCTGCAATATGTTGTTATAGTAACTGGTTATTATATATTCTTTTTCATACACATTTCTAGATAGGAAAACTGTTGCTGCCTGCATACATTTTAAATTAATCCTTGTCCTTGTTGTTCTGAATCATGATTTAAATCAAATTAAAACATAATCTGGCAACGCATATTGTGATTTAAAACAAGGTGGTGAGGAGTTGTTATCTGCTTAGACTGAATAATGTTAAGACTCATTGTGACTGGGTTGGCTTTGGCTGATGTAAAAATCCATTCTCTATAGTTTATAAGATTTCTTTCTTTCTACATTCAGGTCAAAATAAACAGCAACAAGTCAAACTATGACTTAAAGCTACAAGTGATCAAGTATTAATATGAGATTTAGGAAAGAAACACTTCATCATAATCTTGGGTACCAAATTCCCACCAGCCCTACAATACAATGATCAGAGATGGTGGTAGTTGTTGATATTATTATTGTTGTTGCTGTTGTTATCTCAATAACCTATTTCTTTTTGGACTGTGAATTACAGAATATTGTGACTTTAGTTTAAAAAAAGTCTCTCTATGTGTGGGCCTTCAAGTCAGTGTTGACTCCTGGCGACTGCCTGGACTAGTCCCTGCAGTTTTCTTGGCAAGATTTCAGAAGCAGTTTGCCATTGCCGGCTTCCTAGGGCTGAGAGAGAGTGACTGGCCCACAGTCACCCAACTGGCTTCATGCCTAAAGCGGGACTAGAACTCATGGTCTCCTGGTTTTTAGCTTGATGCCTTAACCACTACATCAAACTGGCTCTTTTAGACAAAGTCTACCTTATTTTCTTTTGTTACAATCCGGATCCATTGCAGATTTGTTACTGAGGGCTGAGTACAGTTTGTTGAAATAGAAGAGTATGGTTTTGACAGCTTTTCTCTACTCTACCCCTCACCTCCAACTTGAACATCTACCTCAACAGATGACAATCAGCACAAAATATCCTCAACCAAAGTAACAGGTCACACGTTCCATGTTAATGGCCGTCACACAGCATTCTTTTTTAAATGGTTGGGCCTTATGGTGTGATTTTAGAGTAAGTCTAAAGTGTGATTTTAGAGTAAGTCCATGCATGTAATATTTCCTGAAGTGGCTAAAGTGTTTTTCTATTTAGCACAGGGTCCATCCATGGTGGCCCTTATGGCCATAATGTATCATTAGTCCTAGAAGTAACCAGATTTGAAGGTACATTGACAAAGAGAAGAAAGAAACTCCTTCAGGATTGAGGGACAGGCCTCAGCAGTGGCATTCAAAAAGAATAACCTTCACACAAGTTTTTCTCATAAACATCACTGAGAACAATGAGCATAAAACAATAAAATTCTCCAAAGAGAAAATAGATACCATAGCATTCACAAGGAGCAAGAAAGAATATAGGAGATGTCATTATTTGAGCACAGCACCTGGTTTGAATGCAGAAGAACCCAAGGTTTTTTGTGTTGGAAGGGGCAGCTACTGAAATCCTGAAGCAAATCAATGTCCACAGGACTAGGCTAGATGAGCCAGTGATCTGAATCAGTTTAAGACAACTCCCCATGTAAACAAATAGATGCAGAATGACATCTTTGTGTCATTGTACCAAAAACAGCTAAGAAGAAAGAGATAATGATCCATCCAAAAAACAAGAATATAGACATCTGGCAGAGTAGGAGCTGCAATAGGATTTGTTGTAACTTTCCTGAGCCAGCTGTACTGGTGGTAACTGTAGTAGTAGTGATAATCATCATCTACCTTCTTTTAGAACAGGGGTGGGTAATCTGCAACCACTCAGCTCCCATTTGTGGTCTCAGAGGATCTGAGATTATGCTACTGATATTCAGGAACAAAATGGCCTATTTTTTACTACATGATTTGCTTGATTTGCGGGTAATTTTCAGGGTAAAATTATTGCGGGCAATAAATTGGGGTAAAAAGCTTCTATGAAGCAAACTTCTCCCAGTTCCTCCCCTGAAAAATCAACTAAAAACCAGGCCAAATATTTTCAGTACCATTCCTTCCAAGGATTTCACCAGAAATTTTACCATAGATTGGGAGACTAAGTTGTGACTTCCAGTCAGAAACACTCTGATTTAGAATAATGAAATGCTTCCTTTACAACATCTTAATAGGCATTTATTATATATGTAAAAGCATAGACTGAGGTAAAAAAGGACTTGTCAAAAATTACCTACCAACTTTTTAATTGAACCCCAACTACCAGAGTCCAAACATGGGGTTCTGTCCATTGGATCAAGATAAGTAGGAAAAAAGAACTGAATTAGAAGTGCATGCCAGGAAGTACAGCAACAAGGAAATGGAAGAGTCGGAAACCTGATGAGCAACTCAATGAACTAAGTTGCAGTTTTATTGTAACAGAGATGGTTAACAGTTGGAAAGAAGTTGTATAGACTGACTCTGCTCCATTTGTAATAGCCATCCATACATCTGCTTAGTGGCACAGGTTGCCATAAATACAGAGCACAAGCCAACACTTATATGGTACATACACTTCCTCACATGTGCTCGCTTGGGCATCTGAGAAATCCTCCATTGTATCTTCAAACTCTCAAAGAGTCTTCTGTTATGAGTCAAATCAAAGAAGGACCTATCCCACTAAAGAGACAAAACTTTTTATGTTACCTTTATGTGAGGGGACTTCTGTGTTTCATAGTATATATCCCTGTGATATCAGCCTTTCCAAATGTGCATATCTAGGGCAAACATTATATATCAACTTGATCAGATTAATATGTAAGATGAACTAGACATATTGAAAAGAGGTTGAGAATAGCTCAGAAAGATTCTTACAGAAAACTCTGACCATGATAGGATTCTGGGACAGTTAAGAAAACATGGGAAAATCAAGAGTATATTCATATCTACATGTTTCCCATCCTTAACATTGCAGCCAACATATTTATTCTTTCTGAATTAAAATTATCCAGACCTACTGGATTTGGCTTATAACTAGCTGTGCACTGGCTATAGCCTTTTCACTGGATTTATGCAATAGGTGCATAACTTGTTCATGTACATTTAATAAAAAATGTTTTTGTTAGATTTATATCCTGTCTTTTGTCCAGGAGCTTATGGCAGCACATATAGCTCTCCCTCCTTCCATTTCTTCTCCACAACACCACCTATTACTGATGATAGATTTGAATAAGTCTCCCCATTGCCAGTCCAACACCACACTGGTTGTCATATGCATACACTTATACATCTACTTATACATGATGACACAATATTTCTTAATTATCTGTAGTCACTTCATGACATGTGCACCACTCTGGTGCAATAAGTGCATGGTAATGTAATTAGATTCTAAAGCTGATCATCTGAATGCCACTGGACATGTGAAACCAGTGCAATGGTAATATATAAATCCATATAACTTCTCTCTTTTGTTGTAACAAGCTCTTATTACATCAGAGTTTTACCAGATTAACTCTGCTATTAATTTTTAGGATAAGTGTTCAACCCAAAACATGTAAGCTAATAAAAAGAGTCCCTAACCATGTAGATTGCCCTCTCCTTCCTTTTCTTCCCACAGCAACAACCAGTATTCCATACATATTGGGGGAAAAGGGGGCTTTCAGATAAAGGAACTGCCATTTATAAATAAATGTAATTCCTAAAATCTTATGATATTTTAGGAGTAGTGATGTTGGTGACAATGAAGCATTTGTAACTGTCTTCCAACTCATGCTGTCCAGTTAGATCTATGAGCATTCCCAAAAAGCAATTGTTATTTGAATTAAATATATAGGATCCTTTCATATAAAGTGCAAATTGTGTGTGTGTGTGTGTGTGTTTCAGGTTGAAAGCTGAGGTTAAATAACATCCACCAAGCTAGTTATATGTTCAAGTCTATTTTTCTTCAGTTACCATAAATAGATCACCATGCCTGGGTAGCTCCATCCCTAGTAGTAGATTGGCAATGAATGGAAGTGAGAAACCACAGCTCTAGAAATAATGCCTCTAAGAAACACCAGTTCCCTAGTTAAATTGTAAGGGTCACTCAGCTGCCCATTTGTACCACTGGAAACAGGCAATCCTTCTGAGTTGGTCTGATAATTAAGAGAATACCCTTAATTTTTCACTTTGGGAAAAAGTACTTTTAATCACAAAATGAAGTGGCCTTTGAAGTCATTTCTTTATAAGAAAGAACTAACCACACAACAGAATGAACAGAAATGTTAAGGGACTTATTAATAAAGAAAAAGAATGTTACTAGAAAAAAATATATATACTACCCACATATACTTTGGCTTCTCAGTAGTTACAAGGACCTGTTGTCCAGGCCATAGCAACTTATCATCTTGTTTTGTTTCAGTTCCACAGAGCTCAAATGGTTTGCATTAGCCCTGCCGATATCAATAACCCAGAGATTTCTCTATTTCTCATGTGGGAAGTATGAGTAGCAGTTCCTGCAAATGACTCTCCCGGTTTTCTTCCCAGGGAGGAAGACAGGGAATCTCATATTTACATCCTCATACAGCAGCATGGAACCTACCATAATTGCAATTCAGTCTCCCTTCACTGACTTCCCTCACCTAACTTGCACATTAGTTTCTTGGGACAAAATTCCTAACTGGCTCCAAAAGTTGCCTTTCCTTCTCCTTCACCCAAATACCTGCTGAAACCAGACGGGGAACAGGACCAAGACGTGTTGAGACATGCCGGGGATAATTAAGAGGGCTCCTCCATAGCCAGCTGGTGTGGCCTTCGCTCACTCATTCACAGATCCTACTCAGACAGGCTGGCTGACAGCCTGACTGTACCTAGCACATTTATTGCTATTAATACCCGGGAGAGGAGGAGCAACTGGGGTGGGATGGCGAAGGCGAGGGAAACGAAGGGAAGGGAAGGGGAAGGGAAGGGGGCTTAAGGGGCCGGCGCAGGATTTTGATCCGAAACGGAGGGCGGAGCAGCAGAAATGGAGGGGTTAAGCGATAATCCTCGTCCCCTTGCAAGCCATACATGTCTCCAATCCCCCTCCCTTGACCCACAGTCTCACCGTGTGGGCTGCGCTGCTGGGCTTCAGCGGCGGCAAAGCGATGGGGGACGGCGATCCGGTCCCAGCGCCCGTCCAGGAAGTCCCTCCGGCCCCGATCCCCGGGGAAGACTGGAATGGGCGGGCACTTTCTCCTCCTCCCCTGCTCCCTGCGGAGGGAGGCAAAAGAGACCTGCTGAAAATGACGGGGGACCGAGCAGGGTACAGATCGAAGGCAAGGGGGATCGGCAGAGGAAATGAAAAGGAGCCGAAGTTGTCCCCTCCCCAGCGCCCCTCCTCTGCTTCCTCCGGCTGCCATCGCAATATTGTCTGAGGGATCATCAGGGGCTGATCCCAAACGTGGCATCGAAGCGGGGTGGGGGGCATCAAGTGTCAATAAGGGCCGAAGCTGTCGCTTGTTAACCAGCTAAACCTTCCATTCATGATTAACCCACAGCATTTAGAAGCGTAAACGGGAATCCAAATGGGTTTGCGTGGCACACATCCCCACGCTTGTACCGCCAGCCTGGCCACAAATGGAGGAGGTTTACTCATCCAATCTAGCCTGCCCGCTGCCTCGCCTCTGCCTCTTGCGAGGGAGCGCAAGAACTCGCCTCCGCTCCCCCAACCACAACCCTCCCTGCTAGACCACTTCTAAACAAAACCAGTACAAGAAGCGCTTCTCTCTGGCACGTCTACCTAAACTTGCCAGTTCCCACACCGAAAAGCTTGTCAGTCACTAGAAGCTCCGGAAGATTTTAAAATGGGGGTTAAAAGCGTTCAAGGCTGCACGTTTTGGCAGAGGCTCTTGAGCCGGGGAAGGGGGGGCTGATTCCTCTTTCACCCAGACACGCCGCGCGCGCTCACACCCCCTCTGGACTCTGCCACCTCTGGCCTTGGGACGGGAGGAGGGGACTGGGGGATCCCGGCGGGAGAGGCGGCAAGGACGCGGATCCGCTTCGGCTGCGGGCTAGCTGTTTCCCTACTTACCGGCTGGGCAAGCGGCGGCCGAGGTGGCCCCACCGGCTCCTCCGGCGCCAGCACCCGCAACACTGGCAGACGGTTTCCTGGTGGTTAACATGGCCGCTGAAGGGGAGGGAGAGGGGAATACATTTCAGGGCTGCCGCGACTTCTCCGGATCGTCGCCGCCTCTGTGGTTCGGCCTCCGCGATCGGCGGTTCCCACCGCCTTCCTGAAGGCAGCCGTCTTCCAGAAAAGAGCACCTACACCAGCCAGCCGCACGTTCCTCCGCGGCATCCGTCGCCGCCGACCCCGGGCCCGCCGGGCAGCAGCTATCCTCGATCCCAGCCGCCGCCGCCTCTTCCTCGTCTTCCTTCTCCAGCGGTTCCAGAGACGGCGGCAGCAGCAGGAGCGCCGCCGCCGCCCCCCGCCCGAAACACATCACCTCGCCAGTTTCCAGGATCTCGGGTCCCTCACGTTAAGCAGTGGTGGAGGGACAGAGAAGGGAAAACACCCCCCCCCCAAAAAACACACACACACAACTCTTCCCTCCACTCGGAGAGACGGGCACGGAGACCGCCAGCCTCTCCCCTCCCCCCTCCTCGCTCTCCTTTTGCCCTCTCCTCCCACGCAGTCGCGCAAGCCCTTTCAGACGCCTCTGCGCGCCCACGACACTTTCGCTTTCAAAAAAACGGGCTTGGGGCTCCGCCAAAGCTCCGCCAAAAACAGTCTCCACCCCACAGCGCTGTAGTCCGGCGGCCTGCCTGGGCCCTCCTCCTTCCCACCGAGGGCTGCAGCTGTTCTCCGCTTGGATGAGAAGCTGAAGTGACCAACCCCTCCTCATCCTCTGAAAAGCGGGGAGGGGAGCGCGAGGAAGAGAGCAGGCACAGCAATGGCGATGCTCGGCGGTCCTTCCACCACCAGCCCTCCCCGGCCGAGGAGTTCAGCTGGCCAGCTCCCTCCTTCATGTTTAATACACAAGCAGAGGCTACCCTTCACCTAGAGCCAATATGCTGGGAACCTCAGCCTTTTCTCTCTAGTCTTGTTTCTCACCATGGCCTTTGGTGCAAGTAGATCCTTGTCACTTGCTGTATACTCTAATAGTGGGACATAGCAATTTACATGCCGTCCAGCTCCTCTCAGAAGTTTCCTCCACCCAGGCATTCTTTCCTTTTGTACAAGAGAGAAGAGAACACCCAGGAAAAGAAGAGAATAGGAAAGTAATGAATGGTAATAGAGATGCCACTAGGAAAGGGAAGGAAGAAATGGAATGCTGTCACAGATTATGGACTACAGTTACCATAATCCCTATTGGCCATTCTGGTTAAGAAGCATGGGAGTTACAGCTGAAGACATTTGAGAAACATTAGGCTACCAACCTTTATTTAAGGAGAAACAAAATTGAAAGTGCTTTAACTGAAGACTAAGAAATACTGAAGAGGAGAATGTATTTGAAAGAAAATGTGTTTTGTATTGCAGTTTTTCAGCGACAAGAGATAATAGGAAAGAATGGAACTTCCCTTCCAAAATCACCAGTTTCACTACTCTATGTCCTCAGTGTTCCTTTTTAAAGAAAGCCGCTAAGATTGATGGAAAGAAACCTCTTTCGATACTAATAGGCTCTATCTCTATGGTTAAAGCAAACTCCTCCTCCTTAGAAGGCAAGGAGAAAAGCTCTCCTCCTCTTGACTTGTGGCTTCTTTGCCTCACTGACTGCAGATATTTGTATACACAGAAGCACACATTTTCCTGGGCAGAGCATAGTTCAGAGCAGAAGACGACTGATGAAGCTGGTAAACAGCTGGCAGGGGAGGGAAGAGAACATTAGAATTTAGTTACAGTTTTTAATGAGAGGTTTGCTCTCTCTTGAAGAAGAAAGGAAGATAGTGTCAGCGTATAGGTTTGTTTCTATAGCAAAAGCCATAATTTCACCAGCACAGAAATAAATGTGCAAACAATGATACTTTATGCTACCAAGCATGGAGGAATGTGTGTGTGTTAAATCAACTGATAACAGCTGTGGGAGGAGTAGTCAATGTAGGGTCAGGATTCCAGTATGGAGAGGGTGACAAATGTGTGTTAAGTTCTAAGATGAGAAAAGCAGCTGTCTTAGCCCAGATATGTATGGTGTGAGGCCAACACATATACAGGATTCTTGAAGATATCAGGAATTCCAGCTTTATCTTTTTTTTTCTTCAATAATAAAGTTTGATCATTGTACAATTTGTCAAAATATGTAAGAAAATTCATACTGTGCATAAAAAATCAGTTCTCTCTGAACTTAAATATGCTTTCATAATTTCTTTCAAAAGAAAAAATAGTGTCTCGTGGTTCTTGTACTTACTCAGTTGTAAGTTGGGCAAAACGTGTATGAATATGAATATCTGTTCAATGGCCTGCAGCCATTCCCATAGTTCCCATAGTTCAGCTAAATCCCAAGGTGAGGAAGACATCCGAGGAAACTTCTCCAATTGGGCATTCTCAGATTGAGAAAGGTAGGCAGCCAGGGAGGCTTCAGCATGATTTTATTTTTTTATTTAAAATATTTATATTTTTAAAAATCTCAGTGACATAACAGGAAAGAACAAAATGAGCTTTCAGCAATGGCCTATATTAAAAAATGCCACCAAGATAAAGTTGAAAGAAAAGAAGCAGAAACCCCTTTTGCAGAAGAAGAACACTTTTGAGAAATGAAAGTAGATTTTGAGATTAATTTTGGCACAGCATTAATTGAAACTTTTAAAGTTTTTCCAATTTGTACAGCTATTGGCCAGAAACCCGAGAGAGACCTGGAACAAAACATTTCAAAGCCTAAGATATTTCAAGCTTTTAATGTCCTTTGAAATCTAAGTTTTCTAATAATAATTGGAGACTCATTAATAGTTGTTGATAATGCTGTTATCATCACTTGGTTTAAATTCTAGAGCAGTGCAAAATCTGACATGGAGAGGCCCTCTGTTGTAGATTGTGTTTTTATAAAGAATTATGGTAATCAAGCAGACATCAGAGTTTATTACATAAGGGCCTTTATTATGCAAATATATGCAAAATACTTCAGATGCTCTAATGTTGAACACTGAGATTTCTTATTTGTGTAATATTTTAAACCTTATCTCTCTATCTCTAAAGATTTCTTCTTTGTCTATCTTATTTCAACTCAATTCCTTTTAGGCACATTTAGTTTTTAACCTTGAAACTTTCTCTGTATTTAACAAGTTTTTGCTGCTGGAACACGAACTTCTTTACTTCATCTCTCTTGTTCCTCACTCTTTGATTCTTATTGATCTCAGTTATCACCTTCTTAACTGTCACAAAGATCTTAGACTTTATTACTTTTACTATATCTTGCATCTCTTTCTCCCCCCATAGTCACTTGCTCTGCTTCTTTCAACTTATTTCTTCAAGCATCTGGGTTTGAGTTTAGCTCTTACAACAGAATGCAGAAGTAATTCATCTCCTGTCCCTCAGCCTTCATCTTTCTCTTAAAAACATATGTGGGAACTTTCCTATAGATGAATGCAGGAATCACCCTTGCTGTAGTTCTGGCCCCTTGTGGATTACACACAGCTGTTTTATGGCTCCTCTTTTTTGGGGGGGCAGCATCTGTTACCATCCTTACTGGACTCTTCATGACAAAGCTCTCCTTCCAATCTCCTTATTCCCCAGGCCACCGTGTGCCTGGGACTCCTGAGACATTTGGTCTGCTGGATTGCTGATTACAGTTTCTCTGTTCCTATCTCACCTACAGATACCTACACCTCCAACAGCCCTGTCCTGCAGCTCAGCAGCTCATCCTCATTCACCTGAGATGTCTTCTGAGCCTTGAACTGATTACTTTCTATGGGCTTTGTGACTTTTTTGGGGTGGGTGGGTAATAATTTCATTACAGTTTACAAATACAAAGATAAAATACTGTTACTTCTGATCTCCTTTTTCTTTTTCTCAGCAGCGATCCCCAACTGTCTTTGTGATGCAGCAGCCCCTTCTCTAACCAGCAACCCCTCTACTCTACTAGGTCTCAGCTATCCCTATTTAATACTTCTCAGCGTTACCTCCCACTTCAAGAAAGATGCTTCTCAGTGTGCCACACATGCAGTCCTGGGAGACATTCACAAGTGACTGACAACTTTGATGAGAGGCAGGCAGGGACTGCCTCCTCATACCCTCAAAACAGCCACGCTGCCTCAGAGAGAATATGTTTTTTAAAAACCTACATCTGGGTTCCTCCTCCATATAAATCTCATATGAGTCTCACACACTGGGGGCCACAGTACAAAATCACATCCACATGAAAAATGAAATGCTTTCTTTTTGTCTATCTGCAGCTTTAAAAAAAGATTCAAGAACAATGTGGAATCCAGAGCAGAAGGCATGGCAAAGTATGGAATGAAAGATGAAAATATTGAGATACAAGAGCATATGATTTTGATATTTCTGACTCATTTCCTTTATAAAGGCCTATGTGCGGATTTAAGCTCCCACTGATAAGTGGAATATGCAGCCTTTAAAAAGCAAATAAATAGTCACAAAAAGACTGGACAGCTAGAATTATAAATGTTCTCATTGGGGGTATCACAGGCAGTATCTAGCAGATGACATTTCATGGCATTTGCAGTACAGAACATGTGACATTCCAGGAAACATATAATAACAACTTTGATAGATGGGGAAGAACTACAACATCCTAACAATCATCACTGGGAAAATATGATATTCTTGAAATATAACCAGTTCCTCAAGAAAAAACTTCAGTCCTGCAGCAGAATGGACAATATCTTGAGGATGGTGCTCAGTTAACTGAAGATCACCAAAATGTGCTGGTAAGATCATATGTTGTGAGAAAAGAAGCATTAATATTAAACAGAGAAGCATACATTGCAAGATTAAACATTATACCTTTAATTTTAAAAGAACCTATTAAGCAAACAGCATAAATGAGGACCCCTGTTATGTGCATTTGCTTAACATTTGCTTTCTCTCCATGACCTGTAACAACAGTAAGTTCTCTGGACAAGCTTTAAAAATGTTGAAGGTTTTTTTCCCAGCTCTTAGTAGTCCCCAGTCAAAAGAGATCTGAAAAACAGAGAACCTTCCTTAGTGGGTAAGCAAATGTCATAATAAACAAATTAAAAACAGCATTATGCAGCTATTTCATCTTTCGATCTTTAATGATTTTTTGCTGGAAAGAAAAATAAAAAGTGTGAAAACACAGGGAGCTTGTGGAGGATGATTGCACAATAGAAGCATAATTTGAATAATCTTGCTCCAGTTGCTTGAATCAGGACCTGAACTTGAAATAAATTCAATCTAGACCTTTTGAATTGTGTTTATTTCACAGTAATCATTCTTAATGTCTGTAATCTTCCTCATGGTGATTCTTCCAAGCTGAAGTGAATCAGTTCAGTTCTTTAAAAGCACTGGAATGTTGGCAAATTCAATCTACAGCAACTATCCACAGTGATCTGGTCTTCAGAGAAAAAGAAGAAAGAGGAAATTATTTTCATGACACATTTTGAATGGCAACACCCAGTAACCTTATCTATCAACAAATGCTTCCCCAAACAACAGTGAATGGGATTGGAGCCAAGAATGAAGCATAATATGGGTTGTAGCTAAAATCAAACTGTAAAGTTATTACAAAGACAATGAACGAGTTGGAATTTAGAACTACTTGACACATTAATTTTAAAAAATTATAAAAGCATGAAGTGATGATGGATTGCACCAGTTGATGTTATTAACATTATAGATATTAATCAATAAATCCTTAAAGCAGGAACCCATTTCTTATAAACTATACTTGTACCATTAGTGCAGCTGCAGCAACAAAATATAGCAGCTAATATTCTGCTTTGATCAAAACATTTTCATGTTTCTCATAAAGTTAAAAGGCTTTCTGTCATGAGGGCACTTATTTGTATTCCTTGCAACTTGACTGAGGAGATAGGGTAACCCTGTGGTCCTCCAGATGTTACTGAACTCAACTTCCAGCAGTCAAGCTAGATCCTGGGAGCTGTAGTTCAATGATATCTGGCAGGCCTCCATGTCCCACTTCTGGGAAGACAACCCCACAAGAATTGAATAATTGTTTGGTTTAAATGTCACCTAGTAAATTCCAGTGGAAGCCACTTGCCACAGAAATGGACTAAGTGCTTTCACACACGGTACTCAGCAGTTTTACTAAAAGGAAATTACAATGTCATAATAAATGTGCTTGTACGGTATTTTATGTGCTGCAAGACATTCTGTTGTTTTCATTAGAATAAGCTGCGTGTTCTCCATTAGTTTCATTTTAGAAACTATACTCTCATTCAGTCCTGCACAAATTAGCACTCTACAAATGCATTGGACTCTCATGAGAATGGTCAAGTGAGCTGGAGTTGATAGGAACAGTTCAACATATCTAGAAGGCACCAAGTTAAGGAAAGCTAATTCTTGCTAATATACAAAGTATCTCGCTCCCAGTGCCCATATTTGCATTAATTCTAGGCAAAATTTTCTAAGAACTAAAAGATAAATATTAATGGTCGAATTGCTGTGCTGTCAAGCCAGGATCTGAAGGTAGATGTCCAAAGCCTCACTCAGAAAAAGGAGCAAGAGGGTTGCTGAACACAAGTAGAGCAGGCCTGCATATTTTAAAGCATGAGTATGAAATGCTGGATGAACAGCTGCACTTAACCACTGAGTATTATACCAGGAGCCACATTCCAAAATATAGGAATGGCTAGGATAATGAAATAGGCAGGGCCAGGTTAAAAACTAAATTTAATTAAAATTTAATTAATTGAAGTGTTAATATGATTGCTCTCCATGTATTTGAGAATGTTCTGTCATAGCAAAAATTACAATTTGGCAACTTTTGAAGGACTTGTAGAGATTCCATGCAAGGCTTTAGCACCTTTGTTTAAAAGAAAGTGAAATGAAATACCTTGCTAGCTCAAGAACAAGCCCCACAAGGCAACTGAGTTTATAGTCTACAAGTCATTAACTGTACTACTGAGGTGAAAGTTAAACTCTACCTATATCTTGCCTTAGTCATCATTCCTGAGACTGCTGAAATCTACAGAAAAGAGGTAACGCAGATTAATACCAAATGGTGTTTGACATATTTTTGCTTTTAATATTGCTTCTGTTCCCTTTTCCCCTTCCTCCCCTCCCCTCATGAAACATATACAAACAAATCTGAGATGGTTTACTGTATACTGGTTGAAGAACAGAAACTTATAATCTATTATTGTACGAGAAATCTTATGAGCCATTGCTTCTAGACACTGAAAACATTACTAATCCTGAAGGGATGAATACACCAAATAGTAGAGAAATATAACTTTCTGCAGGGCAGTGATTCACTATTTTACTGGCAAAGTGGTTGAGAAACAGAGTGTATTTTGGAGGTGAATATGTGTAGCTCAGGGTTGAACTGTGGAGCCCTTGGGGTTCTCTGAGCTTGGTTCTTTTCTTGCAAATGTTTCATTACTCGGCTAGGTAACATCTTCAGTGCTAAAATGGGATGAGGTTTGCTCTCTCTTGCTTACAGAGCAAACCTCATCCCATTTTAGCACTGAAGATGTTACCTAGCTGGGTAATGAAACATTTGCAAGAAAAGAACCAAGCTCAGAGAACCCCAAGGACTCCAGAGTGTATTTTCTCACATTTCAAGCTTGTTCAAAGACTGTCAGCCTTGACATTTTAGAGAAGCAGTCATTTTTATAGCACTAAATAGCTACAATATTTAACTGGTCTATGAGGAGTCCCTCTAGAAAGCATTCTGTATGAATCTAAAATTCACTATCAATCCTTCCAGACAGCCTCTGAGGTGGTGCTACTGTAAACCAGACATGAAGAAAAAATTGCCTGATCAGATAGGCACACTTTGGCATTACTGTAACGGGTTGGTATGGCTTTTGCCATCACCTCTCCTCCTATAATAACTTTTGTAATCTGTGATGACAAAGCTGTTGAAAATATCCCCCATTCCATGATGATGCTTGTTCTAGCAGTATTCTACAAAAAGATTATGAGTACCTAAGCTCCTGAATTACTTAAAAAATATCCAGGTTTATATTTCAGTTCACCTGAATAAAACCTTTCTGTGAATTCTTTCAGTATATTTATATTCTAAGACAAGAATACATATTCACTTTTTTTTATTATTTTCTATGGAAGAAGGTTTTCTTACTTGGAATCTATAAAGTGAGCAGGTGGAGGAAGAAGTATTTAATATTCTCATAATCCTACTTCATGATTCTCATATCAACTGACATTGTTCTAAGCTGAGAGTAGGCAAAGTAGAGTTGGCCAGAGTTTTGGACTTCAACTGCCAGTAGCTGATGGTGGCCTGGCTAATAGCAAAGGATTGGGGTTTTACTTCAAAACAACTAAGTTACCTACTGATGTTAACCTCTATGTTATAACTTTATTACTTATTTCCAAAATAAATTTTGGATGATATGCATTCAAGACCTAAACAACCAGGAGTTGAGAAAGTCTCCTCTTAGAAAATAGTCATACAAAAGTACACATAAGAAATTGATAAACATTCCCCAAAGAGTGTTTTTGCAGCACATTCTGGAAGATACAGCAGGTAAAATAGCCTTCCCCAAGTTGATGCCCTCCAGATAAGTTAGAAATACAATTCACAGAATTCCCAGCTAGCAGAACAACTAGTGGCTGAGAATCATAGGATTTATGGTCCCAAGATCTCTTACAGGAGCTTACAAAAGATTAGGCTGAAAGGATAGTAGTGGATGATAAACAGCCTCAGAAATAAATTACTTATAAAATTATACAACTAACGTAATGGAGAACACAAGAGAATTATAGTATATTATTTTTATTCCAATTCCAGTAATTGCATGTCACCAGCCAAAGTTGGTCAGTTTTCTTCATGATTCAAACCCTATCCAAGTGTCTAATTATGTATGATATATTATTATTGTAGCTATAATTATTATATAAAAACACTATTCATTTTGGGGTAAACAATGCACAGAAAGTGCAGGAAGCGAGTAACAAATAGTAAGCCATTAAAGGCATGAGAAAAAGAAAGCAAATAAACCTAGTTTAAACCAACACTATCCATCTCCAGAACTTTCTACCCTTTTCTGTGCTCTGTATAATGTTACTTATCCCAAAAGGTTATAGTGTGTTGGGTAAGATATATATGTAACCTAACAAAGTATATTGTAACTTAGTCCAATGTGTAAATAATTTAGATGTATCCAATTGAAATCATACACATTTTAAACACATGTATGCAAAACTAAACCATTGTTCTCTGTCCTTTCTGAACTTCTCTAGTCTAGAAAGATGTGTGACTGTAGATCTAGAAAGGTTTGCGTTTATTAGATTGTTTCAGAGCCATCTGCTCATTCAAGCTCAGTAAATCCCCTGTAACAGAAACTCCTGTAATCTTTATTACTCCTCCTTGTATCTAACCAGGAAGTACTTGACTCTAGAGGAAAGAGGAGCAGATAGCCAAACTGTTTTTCAATTAGTTTCATTTCCTTATATAAATTTATGGAGCTGCATAGATCTTAAACTGTTTTTTTAAACCAAAATATAAATAACTAAGAATGTATTCTGAAACTTGAGAATTAATCTGTGAACCCAAGTTATTGTTGTTGGGTGGCTGTCATTGTTCTTTAAACAAATGTCAGCATGCATGCTAGCAACAAGGATCTTTACATTCAAATTTATCCCCAAAGTCATGTTAGAGCAATGAATCATTCTGACATGCTGGGTCTAGAATTATACCTTCCTCTGGTAAAAGACATTGAAGTGGAGAGAGATAGAAAGTCTTTGTATGTACTTCTGCCAACTGCTGTGTGCCTCAGACAGTGGGATTTTAGAAAGGGGAATTTGGGCATCTAACATTCCCCAAAAATGACCAATCTTAAAGGAAGAATTTGCACAAAGCCTGTGCAAAGTAATGTCATAATTCTTTTTTGTAGATAAAGCAAAGGAAGGCAGACACAATCAAAAGCCAAACACTTACCATGTTCAACCAGGAAGGAGAGGAAGAAATTGACACCAGGGATGAAAGGGCAATTAACTTTCCCTTGCTACTCTCCTTCTCATTCTCTCTCTTTTAAAAAGCCTCTGAACACTGCTTCATTTGCTTTCCTTCAGCTATTGCCACTTTAGTCTTTTAGCAACTTATGTAAGCCTGCTTACCTTCCAGAAATTATTTCCTCCTTGTTGTTGTATGAATCATTTATACAAAATGGGATTTGTGTGGACTTAAGAAAATATTTCTGATTATTCTTCATAGTTCATCAGCTCTGAGCAGAAAGCTGTAAGGTATAACACTAAATGAATATAGTATCTGATACCAGTAATATATCTTTACAGTCAAAATGCTTTTCAATGCTCTGGTTCCACTAATGATATTCAGAAGTGTAGAGGGCCTTTTCTTATATCCTTCTGAAATCTATCCTCTAATTCCTTGAAAATTAATTTCCTCTGCAAAACAGGCCTCTGTTTTTCTTCCTTATTCTTAGTGAGCTTTGAATTTCTTTCAGTGGGATTTTTTTTTAAAGCTTATTTTGTTGCTATGAGTGGGCAGAGGCTATTATTTTCTGTCACATCTCTCTCCTTGTCCCCTTACAGCATCCCTGAGGATCCCCTTATGATGTCTCCTCTTGGGACTTAATTAAGGTGCGGAGAGCCAGGGAAGTTGCAATTTGTTGAATACATGATTAGGTAGTCAAAGAGAAGATGTTCATTCATACCCCTCAGCCATCTCATCACAAAAGTAAGTACAAGAACCCCTCACCCACAAAAGTGTTCTTCTCAGAAAGCTTCTCCCTTTTTCACCAAATAAGGATGGCTGAAAACCAAATCAAAGAGAAATTGGGTACAGCATTTGTTCTTCAAGGTAGCTATGGGGCTCATTAACAAATACCCTCTCTCTGGGGATTCCTTCATCTCATATATAAAAGGTAAAAACAGCCCTCAGTGGACCCTGGTTCTTGATACAGTATTTGCATAGGCACGTCCATGCAATTGACTTGGCAACAACACAGAAGGATTTGCCTTTCCCTACTTCCAAGGTATTTTTGCTTTATTGCCTCTTCCCTCTGATGTGCTGCTGTGAGATCTGTTGCTGGTCCTCTTGAGACTATAGTGTTCGCACAAAAACAGATTTTTTTTCATATTCACTTCACATCCAAGTGATGTTTACACAAAATAGGTCCCATTTAATTCATAAATGTCTGGCCAAGTATGTCCATCTAGGATTGAAGTCTTTGTTAATTAGCTTTATTTTAGTTGCTATTATTGTCCTGTAAACTGCTATTTTCATTTTTATTAGCTGTAATTATTTCCACTTGGATGAAAATGGCTGAGAGATGATGAATGCTGCAATATTTGGACAGCTATATTATAAAACTAGACCAATTTTAATGCAAGAGGCACTTTAGCCTTCAGAGCATGTAGGAGTAGAAACCTCCTTCCCCACCCTTAATTCATTGGTGGACAGTTTGCATTTCAACAGTGGATGCAACTGGAACCTCAGTTTGTTGACTTCAAATACTTCTATCCCACTTCATTCATATGATTCTAAGCATTTTACAGCACACCATACAATACATGTTGGATGGGATAACCCTTTTTCAGTCTGTTTGCTGCTTCTCTTTCTCTTGCTTTCCCATTCTGACATTCCTCAGTCTTGTTCTTCTCTTCCAAAGAGAAGGGACTGATAGTATTTGCCAGAGATATGAACTGAGAATTTGGAGAAATCTAAAGCTCATATATTCAACTGCTCTGCTTGTTTCTTTCTCCCTTCTTTAGTATGGGTTTGAATCTCCACATCAATCTAAGTGATAAACTGCTGGCCTCTGTCACTGGAATTCATCCATTTGCTACAATATGGAGTAGTTATCGCTCAAAGTATTTTCATATGACATTATGAAGTTTGCCTCTAAATATCTGAGTGTAGGACTTAGGAACTGTTCTTCAACCCTCACACCCCACCCTTTTAAACAAGTACAGGGTATTAACCTGAGTTATGAACTAAGAAAATTGGCAGAAGTATTACTTCAAGGTGTTTAGAGAAATAATATGGCCATAGCAGGACTTGCTGATATTTTAATAAAGCTAGGAATTAGAAAGTTGTACTCATGGTAGCTTCATTCTATCATGAAGTAGAAAGTGTCTTTTCATATGGGAACATGTTCAGTGACCTGGATCATTGCTTATCTAGGAGTAGCAGTTAGGATGTCTGGAAAATCATTTTAGCAAGTGCTAGAAAATGTCATTCCCTAATATCAAATCAAAATACTGTATTGCAGGTCAAGGACCCACCAAGCATATCAAAATAAAAGTAATAAAATAGAACATAGTAAAATAAGAAAATAATAAGAAAGGCAAGATCCAGGAAAATAGGATAAAAATGATAGAACACTCTAGAGTTTTACATAATACTCTACTCTACATACTATAACTCCAAATGAATCCAAAATGAATTTGCCATTAATTAGCAACAGTTTATGTTATTTTAGGGTCTTTATCTACCAGAAGATTTACACAGAATTCACCCAGTCCAGAGAATGGTCTAAAGAGAGTTATTAAGAGTTTACTATGTGTATCTCTATGGAAGTTACAATACAGTAACACATGGACCAGTGATTTATTGTCCTCAGACTGACAGGGATAAAATATTTTTGTTTTTCATTTTTTTCTTTGTCCCTTCTCACAAAATTCTTCAAAGCTTTAACAAGTCTCTTCATAACATCTTTGAAACATAGTCTATCTACACAGACAGAAGTTAAAATTAACTTCTAGGTCCATTGTTCAAAAATATCCTTCACTATGTCCAATGTTAAAATATTTTGCTTTGTTCAGTATTAGTAAGTCAAGTTTAACTGTTCTCCTTTAATTGTAATCTTTAGTTCCTTCTGGTTCCCTCTAGTGTCCAAGTCTCATTCTATCATGTTTTTTTAAGAGAATTCAAAACAAAAGCATTTTCCCACAGGAAAGATTCTTATAATTAATTCCAAAATCTTATTTCAAATCCATCTGAACCCTTAATACATTTATAACTTTCTAAAATCAAACTTCTAATCACCCTTTTGCTGTTTGTTCCAAAAGAAAAAAATTAAGTCCTTAAACTTGTATTTAAAACTTATTTCACTGAGGATTGAAGGAAACTAACCTGGAGCTGTAAACTTGTTGATCCAAAGGTTCCTAAAAGCTGAAAAGCAGTTAACAAGCAATTTCCAAAAGTGATTAGAAAAGGAAGTATGAGAATCCAGTATCCTTTTGAAGGCACCAAACATAGTCTGAGCAAAAAGATGACTACTCCTTCATTTTCCAGAGCTCTAAGCCCACTGGAGACCACTGTCTTGCGGTCTTCTCTCAAGGAGCAACTGTATGGAGCACTTGTGGGCAATCTCAAGTCCTATCCTTGTCCAGAAAGGAATTACAAAGAGCTGGTCTACTCACCAGCTCTTCCTTCCACCACAGTTGTCACAGCCATCTTCAGTTCACAATTTCTTCCCCAGAAGTTGATAAGACTCTTTTGCACAGCATAATTGATGGCAAGATATCAAAACACAGCAGAGTAAAGGCCCTATGGAATTTATTAACTAGTTAAAGTTCCAGGCTGGTTTGAAGTGGAACTTAACTACATCCCAAGTGTACTCCTAGTAGAGATCTAGTAATGCAAAGGTGTGAATATAGCCTTCCTCAGGCACCCCAACTTGTGTGGTACTATAACCCTAACCATGACAAAGCCCTAGTAGTTCATAGAACACAAAGTTGACACCTAAAGCATCTAACAATCTTACCTGAAGAGGCTTGAAAAAACAGAATTAATATTTTATTTCCCCAGCAATATTTTGTCTGTATAATCCTTTTTATACAATAGCACAACTGGTGAAAACTGCTTGATTGAGCAAACAATCATTGGTCTTCCCCAAGAAGCTGGCTTTCAGAGATCCTCCGTAACTGGGGATAGTGCTTAAGGGGAAGAAGGGGAAAAAAAGGAGAAGCAAGAAGGGCTTTCTAACAGTACTGAAGCAGAAGAAGCAGATCATAGCATCCGTGAGGTTGGGGTGGGGGGCAAGTGGTGAAATGTACGTTGAGGCATTGCGATGCAAGTGTCACCTTTTAAATGCTTGCAGGTGTGGATGGGCTTGCAACACAAGTACTAAAGGGCAGAATTTGCCTTGTGATGTCACGTTATCATTTTGGAGTCATCATGGTTCAAAATATATGCCTATGGTCCAGATGGTTACAAACTTGTACTGGAATCTAAAATTTTATGCATGCAGATAATAGTAAATAGTTATTAAATAGACAGTATTCTTATCTGGAATTCTTGCTCTCATTCTCTCTCTCTCTCTCTCTCTCTCTCTCTGTGCGTGTGCATGTGTGTGTGTGATTGTTGCCCTTCCTTTTCTCCCATAGTCCCTTTTCCATAATAAACTTTTACATATCTATTGATTTAACTTCATTGGTTTAATAATGACATATCTCATTACAACTTTCCCACGGGAAGCCTGTATATTTACAAATTATCCTTTGTGTTTCAAAACTGGCAGAAGTTTGTTAAGTTCTGTATTGCTGGGCTGGAAGATCCAAAATCATTTTCCTTTCTACTTTTCCAAGTGTTGGGCTGAAGGGACACATCTTTGGTAGAAGGTTAAGGATGTCCCAGTCAGACAGACCAGGGTATTCCAGGAAGTACCATCTACTTGATGATGCCTAGCTTAACTATCTTTTACTTGGGGACCCCATCAGTGAGGTTTTAATGTACCGTCATACCCAGCTTGCCACAACTGCCAATTGTGAATTCTGGGTATTATAGTCCACTATATCTAGAGATTGCCAGACTGGGGAGCTCTGTATTATAAATCTATGGGATACACAACTACAGTCTGAGCTGAGCTCCTAATGTACAACTATCAATATTTTAGCCTTCAAATTAAGGCAGAGGGAATCCTGAAATAGAGATAAGTTAGTAAAGATCAATCTTGGAAAAACTGGGAAACAAAGGAAAGTTTGGGTGTATATCTTGAGTGAAAGCTGTGCTAATTTAAGACAAGAGAGGACTCTAACCTTGAGTAGTATAATCTCCCAGGTGGGAGCCTTTCCATCACCTTCCTTTCCCATGAGTGCTGATGTGAAGGCCTTGAAGTGACAGTAATTGCTGAGGAATAAAGAAACAGTCCAAGGGCACTGCCAGAGACTTAGCCCGAAGGGTTTACAGCTTGCAACTGCTTTGAAAATGACATACAGCTAGTAGCTGTTACGGCTTTGAAAACTTGTGCTGAAAACTACAAGAAGTTATTCTTGTTCCTCATTCCTCAAATACAAGCAGCTGGCAGTTTGTAAACAAATCACCTGTAAATTGTTTAAAGTGACTGTGTGCATAATATAAACCTGGATGAGGGTTCTTATTTTTTTTACAACGAAAATACTCTGATCTTTCATCTAAAATACAGAATGACAGTGATAATTAAATATCACCATTTTTAATGTCCACTTATTCATGAAAGTCCATTTTCTTAAAAGGTTTTTGCAAGACAATGTTTTGCAAAGATAGGACCAGTTTAGTCTAAATAGATCTGCAACATGAAGAGAGTGAACATTTCTTTTTCTTAGATATGAGATTGCTTTAGATACTCTTAGGGTTATTTTCCTCTTAAATATAAGCCCATATTTATCAATTGAGCTCTGATATTTAATGTGATTTTTTCCCTCAAGTAATGTTTAAAAACTGCATGATTAAATCAATAGTTAAAGCATTGTCATTTTTATTTGATAAAACAAAAATAAGATTTAAAAAATCAATATGCACATTCTTTTTTAAAAATGGTACTCCTACATTATTAGTAGATAATTTGCCTGAAGATTTGGGCTATAATCGTTTAATGTGACTGTATTGAGGCTCACAGGTAAAATGGAGAGCTGGTCCAGTCTTGCCAATTTTTTTTCCTTTCTGGAATAGATGATAAGAGCTACTGTAGTTATTCAGAATGGAGATATGCTACCCAGCCTGAATCACTTTTTATTTTGCGGTAATGTGCATATAGGATCCATTTCCTGTTAACCTGCACTACAAATTAGACAATAATCACAATAGCATGGTTTCCAATAGAAGAAATGATACTGTTCCATCTCTTTCATCTCTGACCTAGGGATCTACAAATGTAGCACAATTTGTAATAGAATGGACTGTCCTCTTTCAGATTATAGATGCATGATTACATTTTGAAACATTCTAAAATTAAAAAAAAAAATCCCTACAAAAAGAGGATCAGATTAACTGGCTGAGATCCTGGTAGAATATTTTTCTTTGATGAAAGCTTTTATAAGGAGAAGGATTCATCACAAGACTCATTTGCTTAGCACCTCTTTTCCATCTTTTCCTTCAACCTACATGCCCTAACTCCCATTCATGGTGATTAAGGAATTCCTTTTGATAGTGATGTCAAAGAAGTTGAGAATCAACTTCTGCCATATTACATTTGCTAGAGTTCATGCCATCATGTAATACTAAAACAGCACTCCCTGTAACAATCATTCTTTGAGGTCATGTTGCCTTTTGGACTAGCCTTTAGCTGCACAGGACGTAACCCAGTGTCCATACTGAGTGTGAAATTTGGGAATTCCTATGGAAATGAAATGGCATTGTCTACCAAAACAAAGACTTGCCACACAATTTTACTCTGCCTCAGCTGTGTACACACTAATGCCTATTGCACAATGCTGTGATGGAATGTATCTACAAGGAGGAGAGTGATGTGGGAGCTCAAGGCTATCAGGAAAGAGGGGGTGCATTCCAGCAGGGGAAAGGAGACAAAAGACAACACAGTCCGCAGGGGGAGCATGGGAAGAGTAAGAGGTTCAGGATAGCCACTTTGTAGAATCTCCCAGGGTATATCCACTAGTTACTGTAGTATAGATTTAGTTTGGCAAGATTCTGTCTATGAGGAGTAAGCAAATAAAGGAACTGTACTCGACTGGACTGTTTCATCGTTGTTCTTGGGCTGGGCCTGACAAATACTGACAGTAACATACTGCAAAAACAAAAACAACCCCCCAACCCTCTGATTCATGGCCATCCTTGGAGAACCAGCTTTCTCATTACTTTTTTTCTCCACACTTCATCAGATGGAATGCTTCTTTCAGCATGTTTCACCTGTGCTTGTGGGCATATTTTTCATTGGAGACTGCCTGCCATGTCTGTGCCTCCCACCTTTTGTTTTACTCACTCATCATAGCCTAGAAAGAAGCCCTAAAATTGAGTTTTAGATTGCTGCTAAAGCTCAGGATTCACAGATTTGTTCATCTGGTGCTAAGATAAAAGGGAGGCTTTTGAGGCTTCTCTGCTTTTAATAGTTTCAAAACTGAATCTTCCTTTGCAACCAATCCTATAGCAATGAATCAGGCATATCAGGAGGAATGTTTATTTGGACCACCAGACAAATGCGCATAAACATATATGGTAAAACACCAGAATGGAAATCAAGAAGTATAAGCCCCATCTAAAAAAGGGAGGAAAAGCCACACAAGAATGTTAGTAATGATACTACATAGTCAGCTGAATAAATCAGTTGCAAACTACATCAGTATAAATGTATATTTAGTTTTGTAGTGGATCACAGGGTTAGAACTGACAAAGATATTGAGGTGATGGGCAGCTTCTCTCTTTTAGAATTGGCTATCAATAGTGAAGGAACTAGAAATCAAGATATATGCCACAGACTAACACTTGGTAGTGTAGCAATGAAGGCCTTGGGAAAGATTTTCAGATGCTGTGACATGTCTGAAAGTGAAAGTTGGACTTTGAAAGATCAGGACAGACAGTACTGACATTTTTGAAGTTTGGTGTTGAAGAAGACCTGAGAATATATTGGATAGCCAAGAAAACAAACAAATGGATCATAGAACAAATTACTCCAGAATTCTCACTTGAGGTACAAATGACCAGGCTCAAATTATCATATTTTGGACATATTAGAAGTCCAAGTATGATGATCTAACTATCTTGAGAAGTCTATAATGCTAGGAATGGTAGAAGAAAAGATGAGGATAACCAGCAGCAAGGTAGATGAACTCAATTACAATAGCAATGGGTGTACTGTTGGAAAACCTGAAGGGCCAAGTTGGGGACAGATCATCCTGGAGAAGTTCTATCTGGGTAGTTGCCAGAAGATTATAGTGACTAGATAGTACATAATCCATCAATTAATCAGCTTAGGAAAGGTTGAGATAAGTATTAATACATTCAGAAAATGAAAAAAGAAGGAAGAGTAAACATTGGACTCTAGCCATATCCCCTTATTAACTCTTGTATTATCTTTCCTTGATAATAGCAATTTCCCACTACATTGCCTTCCTATTGTCCCCAGTCCATGAGTAACACAGTCATAAGTGTTCCTCAATGTTAGTAGTTTTTCTCTTCTTATTCTAACGCCATCCAACTGTAGTCTTAAGGTGTGTAAAATCTGTTAAACTTTGCAATTTCTACCCCTAGATTGTAGTCAGATCCCTTGTGGAACTGCAAAAGCAACATATGGAGGTAAGAGTGCTTATGTTCCCCAGGTCTATTCTTTGCATACAAAATTTGAGTCTCACAGCTAATATGGTCTGATGGCAATCTTTTCCATGAATATGATTAATATTTTTATAAACCATTTAGGAAAGATCACCAGGTTAACTGGGAGTGAATCCACTGTGTGAAGACATTGTAGGATGTGATTTTGTTTTAGAGTTAGGTGAATCCTCTCAGCTTGTGTCACCATTGCACAAATGAACCCATTAATCTGTTTCATCCAATTCCTATATTAATCTGCATTTTTGGAAGACTGCAGGGATCTGTCATTTCATTATTTGTTTTAAAGTCTTTTTTTCAAGTTACATGTTCCTAATAATGTTTTCTCTCCAAATGTGTTCTTTTAGATGTATTTCAATACATTTCTTTTTTGAAACAAAAACTGTATCAGAACATTTGCAGTCTGAAAAACAATAAATAATAGAGTTCTAATCCATAATGTCTATCCAAGAGATATGAATCAGTGCCATGATTTTCAGAATATGAAAAGATCAAATTTGAAAAGCATCCTTTTTTACTTATTTCCTGTCCTAAATCCACTGCCAATCCAGTTTCTTTGGATAATTTTGTCTTGGATTATGAGAGAGATTTCCCCTTTTTATCTATAAATATATTTGTTCCTAAATGAAGATTACGGAGGGAAAAATGGTCTGACTTCAAATAAGATCTTGCTAAAAGTTTCCTTTTAAAAAATTGTTATATTCCCTCATGAATTACATGAGTTTAAGGAGAGAACATTTGCCAGTGAAGCTTAACTTCCATTGCTCCAAATTTAATTTCCAAGTAATTACCAAGCTAGTTTACTTTGAACAGATGGATCACCGAATGTTTCAGAATGAGTGACAAAATAAAACTACATGCTTTTAAAAAAATGTGTGTGTGTGTATGCGTGCACATTTGGGTGCATTTTATTATCTTGGCTGGGAAAATGGTGCAGATTTTCTCTTTGTTCTGTAACCTACATCCTGACTTGACCTCCACTTAGATGACAGTAAAGCATCACTGCTACAATGTTGAATATTATTATTTTTATATTTGTCATTTTTCTTTATGAATGATAAAGAATGTAGATACATGAAGTAAATATTCTAGATGTCAGGAAATCTCTCTCAATCTAATTCATAATTCTCATTCTATTGTCTAAAAGAATATATATATATTTTAAATCAGAAGTATTTCAGAAAGCAAATAATAAACAACCCAGATTCTCTACTTATTACAAACAATACTCAAAAAGTCAAACCATTTTCAAAAAATATAATTTATTAGCCAGTGACTTATAGATATTTATTTCTTTTCCACCTTGCTTCAGTGATAACGTTCAAGGTTCCTGATCTCAAAATTCCAAATGGTTTTCTATGCAAGCCTGAAGCACACCAGCCCTACTGAATTCCGTAGTCACATAGCTTCGGATCCTGCCATAGGACCATTAAGTCCACTGTATACTTGAGAACAGAAAGGCAGTCCAAGTGGTCTCCAGATTTGACAATTCCTATAATTCCTTGCCATTGGTTATGTATGGTGGGGCTGATGGCAGTTGGAGGCCGAAACACATGGAAAGTTTCAGATTACCACTAAGAAACATTACTTTGCTTACATGTAAAGTTTGCTTATCCAAGTGTGAAGTGGTCTACTGTTCAAATGCTATAATACTGAGGAAAAGTCCAGCCCTTTGCCTCTGAAAGGTCTATCTAAAGCTCTGAAATCCTCTCTCTGTGGATTTATTACACACAAGAATATGTATAATGCACATATTCTTCTCTGTGGGATTTCCTTTTTTTTTCCTTCCTGAAATTCACCTCAGTCTGAGCCTGAATAAGTTTGGGAAGAAATGAAAGCTATTTCTATAAGTGGGACATTGAGTAGGATGCAAGTTGAAGAAAACTCATGCCAAATGCGATCAGATGCATCTTAGGCCCATTATTGAACCGACTCAGTAGTGGGGAAGGTAGGGAAGAAGTATTTCTTCTCCACATCCATGGAATCGTCCTCTTTTTTTTTATAATAACTTTATTAAATTTTAAAAACAGAAAGATAAAAACTAACAAGAACTAATAATCAAGAAAAAGATTAGAAGAAAAGAAAAAATAAAGAGAAAAAAGAAAAGCAGAAGTGCAGAAAAGGAAAGAAAAAGAAACACAATACAAAATACAAAAAAAGAATGACTTCCGACTTTTTTATATATAAATAAAATGTACATTAAACTTTTACTTTAGGATTACATCTTAACATCTATTTTTTCTATGATCTATTAATTTTACTAATCATCAAATCCCTATATCATAATTTCATTTCTTTCTGTTTCCCACAAAAAGTCCAAAAGGGGCTTCCAATTAGCATTAAAGTTAGTCAGTGTCTTTTCTCTAATCAAAGCTGTCAATTTCACCATCTCAGCTAGCTCCATCAACTTTACCATCCATTCTTCCATTGTAGATAATATTGAGTCTTTCCACCTTTGGCCATAAAAAGTCTTGCTGCAGTTATCATATATACTGTAAAAACAAAGATCCATGGTATTTTTCCAATTGTTTATCCATCAGCCCCAAAAGAGCCACCTCCACTGAATCTTCTCAGTGTCGCCCAGTGGAACATTTTCAAGTGGTAAGGGGCCTGTTACAATCTGGTCCAAGAATAAAGTTGCTGTTCCCTCGGTAGCATGCTGTGAGAAATTTGTGAGACACTTTGTTACATTCACCATGACTTAGCCTCCACAGTTAACATAACTCCAGAAGTGGAAGTGTCCGTCCTGCCTGGTTTTATTGGAGGAGTTTCAGTTGCTGAGGCCCGAAGAGGTAGATAAGGTACTCAGATGTGCTCAGCCTACCGCTTACGTGCTCAACCCTTGGCTTTCTTGGCTTTACAGTGGTGACCGTTCTAGTTCCTTGGTCTCAGCTCCTGTACCCAGTCAACAGACATTCAGAGGTCCTGGCTTTTGGCTACTGCTTCTAAATGCCAGGTCAGTCTGTAATAAGGGCTCCTTCATCTACAACTTAATCGTTGATGAGAGGGCTGACCTGGTATGTATGACCGAGACCTGGCTGGGCTCAGAAGTGGGGGAGTGGCCCTTTCAGAGATATGCCCAGCTGGGTTTTGGGTATGGCACCAGCTAAGACCCCGGGGCAGGGGTGGAGGTGTGGTGATTGTCATTTGGGAATCACAACTTTCAGAGGTGCTGCACCACAGGTACCAGATGTGAGACCCTGTTCATTAAGTTGGGCTCTAGGAATCAGTTGGGATTGTTGCTGTTGTACCAGCCTCCCTGCTACATAGCAACCTCCCTGTCTCAGCTCCTTGACTCCATCTCTGGGTTGGTGGTGGAGTTCCCCAGCCCTATGGTTTTGGGGAACTTCAATCTGCCTTCTCTGGGAATGGGATCTGAGGTGGCTCAGGAGTTCACAGCCACTAGGACGGCCATGGGTCTATCCTGGGTCATCCAGATCCCAACATGGGACAATGGTCACACACCGGATCTGGTATTCCTGTCAGAACAGTTGTTATGTGATCTGAAATTGGGGGAGCTCCTGGTGTCCTCCTTGTCATGCTCTGATTATGTGATGGAATGTGTCCATGAAGAGGAGGGTGACGTGGGGGATAGAAGCAGAGATCAAGGCTATCAGGAAGTAGGAGGTACATTCCAGGAAGTGAAAGGAGACAAAAGACAACATAGTCCACAGGAGGAGCGTAGGAAGCAAAAGAAGTTCAGGATAGCCACTCCCTAGAATCTCCCAGGGTATATCCACTTGTTACAATAGTATAGATTTAGTCTGGCAAGATTCTGTCTATAAGGTGTAAGCAAATAAAGGAACTTGACTATTTCACCATTGTTCTTGGGCTGGGCCTGACAGAGTACCATGGGATTCTTTGGCACCACCATTCACTGCAGGGAGGCCAGACCCATTACAGGTAGTCCTCAATTTATGACCGTAATTGGGACTGGAACTTCTGTTGCTAAGCAATGCAGTTGTTAAGTGAATCATGCCCAATTTTATGACTGTTTTTGCCACAGTTGTTAAGTGAATCACTGTGGTCGTTAAGCGAATCATGTGGTTATTAAACAAATCTGGCTTCCCCCATTGACTTTGCTTGTCAGAAGCCCCCTGGAAAGGTCACAAATGGCGATCACATGACCCCAGGATGTTGCAACCATTGTGAATACATGCTGGTTGCTTAGTGCCCAAATTTTGATCATGTGACCGTGGGGACACTGCAACAGTCATAAGTGCAAGGACCAGTCATAAGTCACCTTTTTCAGCACCATCATAACTTTGATCAGTCATTAAATGAATGGTTGTAAGTTGAGAACTACCTGTAGATTGGTCTGCCCCCAGCAACTAACCCTGATGAGTTTCAGAGGGAGCTGGGGGCTGTTCCTGCTGATCTGTTGCATGGTCCATCTGAAGCCTTGGTCACCACTTGGAATAAGAGGGCAGCTGAGGTTTTAGATCAGATTGCACCTATGCGACCTCTCCCCTCCTGTGGATCCCATCACTCCCAGCGGTTCACAGAGGAATTATGGGAGATGAAATGAGAGAAGAGAGTCTCTGGCATTCTATAGGGGATGACTGGACATGGGTTAGAGCCACTATTAAGGCCTACCTTGTGGCAGTAAGGGTGGCAAAAGGTCAGTACTTTTCCGCCCATATTGTGTTTGTGGATAATTGTCCTGCAGCCCTATTTCAGGTGACATGTACTCCCTAGGGTGGGGGGGCTCGGAGAACCCCTTGCAGGGGCATGCAGAAGAATTTGTTCAGCATGTCAGGCAAAGTTGCTCGAATTCACTCACAGTTGGACACTGGCCTTGTTGCAGGTCCAGGGGAGATGTCTGGGGAGGAGTCCTGCCCAGTTATCTGGGAACAGTTTGAAACTGTTGGGGCTGATGAAGTGGACAGGATCCTTAGGACTGTGAGTTCAGCCACCTGCTCTTTAGATCCATGCTCCTTCTGGCTTGTTAAGGTGGTCCAGGCGGTGTTGTGTGAGTGGGTTCTAGTGGTGGTAAATTCTTCTTTGAGTGAGGGGATTGTTCCATTATCTCTTAAGGAGGACTTGGTTCACCTGCTCCTCAAGAAGCCATTGCTAGACCCTGCTATACTGGGCAATTTTTGTCCAGAATCTAACTTACCCTTTTTGGGGAAGGTGGTTGAGAAAGTGATTATACAACAGCTTCAGAGGACCTTGGATGAAGCAGATTATCTGGATCCTTTTCAGTCAGGATTCAGACCTGGGTATGGGATGGAAATGGCATTGTTCATGCTTTTGGATGATCTCTGGCATGGGTGGGATGGGGGTTGTGCATCCTTCTTGCCCTACTTGGCCTCTTGGCAGCTTTCAATACCACTGACCATGGTATCCTTCTGGATCGACTCAGAGGATTGGGGGTGGGCAGCACACTCTTGTGCTGGTTTGCCTCCTTTCTCCAGGGTTGATTCCAGTCAGTGGTGATTGGGAGGGAGAGATCCTGTTCTCGGCCTCTACTGTGTGGAGTGCCGCAGGGGTTGATGCTCTCTCCGCTCCTATTCAACATCTACATGAGGCCGTTGGGTGAGCTCATCTGTCACCATGGAGGTACACTGATGATACCCAATTATATACCTCTGCCCCTGGTGAATTAAACGATGCTGTGGACATCTTATCCCAATGCCTGGAGGCTGTGAGGGTCTGGATGGGGACAACAGGCTTAGCTGGCAAGATGAGTGGCTTTGGGCTTTAGGGTCCACCAGTTTTAGGACTATGCCATCTTTGGTGCTGCATGGGGTTGCACTGCCCCAAACAGACCCCAGGTAAAATCCGGAGGTCCTCCTAGACTCACGACTCCTGCTCGAAGAGCAGGTGGCAGTTGTGGTTAGGATGGCCTTTGTCAGGTTCAACCCAAGAAACTCCACAAGACGGTTCTGGAATTGCTTAGTTACTTTATTAGCTTACACCTGCTGGACAGAATCTTGCCAGACTAACTCTAACTCCCAAAGTCTGCAACTAAACACTACAAATTCCTTAGCGTGGTGCCAGTCTCATACTCTTTGCTTTCACGTGCTCAGGCTGTGGGCTGAGGAGATGCTTCTCCCCATGACCTTGAACCTCCTCATTAAGTCCTCCATCACAGCCTTTGCTCAACTTCATATTGTGTACCAGTTGTGTCCATTCCTAGATTGAGGGGCTTTACTCACAGTCACTCATGCCCTAGTCACCTCCTGGCTGGACTACTGTAATGCACTCTACATGGGGATGCCCTTGAAGAGTATCAGGAAGCTTCAGTTGGTACAGGATGCAGCTCAGAGTCACTTGCCAAATAAAATGAATGAAGGAAGGAATGAATGAATGAATGAATGAATGAATGAATGAATGAATGAATGAATATTCCCTTCCTGGATAAGGTGTTTGCATGGATAGTGGCCAATCAATTCCAGGCTCTCTTAGATAAAACTGATTTTTAAGATCCATTTCATCTGACTTCAAACTTGGATAAAGAACAGAGACCACCTTGGTTAACCTGCAAGATGACCTGTATCACGAAAATGACAGGAGGAGTGTGACCCTATTGATGTACCTGGACTTCTCAGGAACTTCTGATACCATCCAGACAAGATAGAGATACTGTTGGTAGATAGTGTATCCAGCCAGCTGAGTGGAGGTTCATTTCTGGACAGAAACAGCCCTGGTAACTTCCCAGTTGGATTAGTGCAATTTGTTGTATGATGGAGTTCCCTTTCAAAATGGTCCAGAAACTTTGGTTGGTTCAAAATAGAGCAGCTAGACAGGCTGATAGGAACATATGATCTTAGTACATTGTCATCTTTGTTGGCTGCCAGTCGATTTCTGGACCCAATTCAAGGTACTGGTTTTGACCTTTAAAAGCCTAAATATCTTAGGACCAGGTTATCTGAAGAAGCACTTTTCTCATACGTACCTATCTGGACCATAATATCTGATAATGAGATCCTCCACCAGATACCTCCACTATATTTACAGGCTTATCATATTTTAATTGCATTCTAATCATATTTTAATTCTTATTGTTTTAGGTTTTGACAACTGTACTGCTACTGTCTAGTTTGTACATTTGTATATTGTCTTTATTTTATTTGATTCTACATGTTTTAACTCAAATTGCATTGGGGGAGTACTGTAAAACACCCAAAGAGCTCTGGCTATTGGGCAATTCACAGTTTTAAATAAATAAACTGTGTTCTAGTAATAAAATATTGAGGATCATTTTGTAGTTGTAATTAGCAGTGTTCAAATTACAGAGAGGCCAGAGTCAAACTTTTTTGCTAAGTAAGGCACTAAGCTTCTGGTTTCTGGTTGCAGGCAGCTATAAAACTTGGAACAATCAGAGGGTCAGGCATGTGAAATTTATTAATAGTACCTCCTTACGTTTCTCGTCATAATTCAAGGGTATTTAATTAAGTGATACAAGTAGCACACGGTTATCTATTCCATGCCCTTTAGATGGGATTTTCTATTCTTAAAAAATTAAAAAGACTGTATGTCATTGAGCTATAGTATGTGCTTTTTGACAGTATGCAGAAATAATACTAGGGAAATTTTAAAAAAGAAAAAAAATACAAATCCATTACTTGGATTACTTCTGAAGTGAGCAGTCTTTAGAATGTTGTGCACAATGAATCTTCTAACCCCAAAAAACTCAAAATAAGGGCAAGTTAGATGCAAATGGTTCTTCTTTAAAGAAAGTTATGCTTAATCAGCTCAGAGTTTAACTTCATGCTGAACAGGCTTTTAGGCACGACGTTCCCTGAATTCAGATTCAAAGCACAGTCAAATGCATAGAGTCAGCTTTAAAAAAGATCTATTTCAGCATTAATTTAGTGTTTCATATTGTTATAAGCAGTAAAAAAGAATAGTTAAGAATTTGCTGGATCAAACCAGAGACTACCTATTCTGGGTAGGAAAGGGGTATTATCCATCATCGGGATCACCACCACCACCACTATTGTCATCATCATCATGATCCAGATCTTGATTTTTACACACACGTACACACACACTGAGCTGTGATGTCAGTGCAAGGCTTGGCCACACTCTCTGCAGTGCACTCTACTCACAGAAAGCAGCTTTTCATTGTTGACACAATGCAGTTTGAAGAGGGAGAGGCTGCTCACACAGTGAGTGTTCCACTGGTTCATATCACCTACACAGTGCACCCCAGTTGTCTACAAGAAGCCCTAAGTAGAAACCTAACAGCTCTCTCCTATTGTTGTTTCCTAGCAACTGGTATTCTGAGATATAATGCCTCAGATCTTGCAGTTCCTGCAATTCCCAACCAAACCGGTAGGGATGTTTTTTCTTTAGCCTGGAGCCAAGCTAGACATTACACAAAGATGTCTGAAACATCCCCATAACATTCCTTTCCAAACAGGAAAAGATACCTCCTAGGATGCTAATGGGATTGGAGAAGTAGCAGGGGAGGACCAGCTCAAAACAGATTAACTCTTTCCCATTTGTCATTCTGCCATTTTAAATTCCTGTCCCCATAGCAGCTTCGTTGTGGGTTCCCAGATGTGCATTTGCCTGCATTTGCTACCTTTAGAACAGGAAAGTTTCTGGAGGGAGCAAGAGACAGAACATTTGTGCAAGCACAAAGCCCTTCCTCATCAGTTTTTAAATCCTGATCTCTCTTCCAAAAGCCGTTATTTTCTGTTTTAAAAGAGGCACAGATTTAATATTACATGAAACGACAGGTGATCCGATCTTGCCCTTGCATTCACATATAGTATGTGAGCCTTTGTTGAATATAATATTTTATTTATATGCTTCATGAATATTCATTATCAGTAAAGGCCTTGGTTGGATTCTCAGTCTAGAAGTGGATTGTTCCCACTGAATCACTGACAGCTGTACAGAGTTTGCTAGCTTTCTATTAGCCTCCAATCAGATGTTTTGAACTTGGCAATATCAAAGGGGAGACACCAGGAATGGATATTTTGACTTTCCTAGGAGAAGAATATCTCCCATGTTCTGTTTGAAGAGCAGAGTATAATAACTCCAAATTCCTTCCAAATATAGATCAGTGCTGACTAGATAGTTGATGGTTACAGTACGAAGAATGGCACAGGAGATAAATACAACAGGAGATAAATAAAACACCCCACTGGAATTGCCCTTATCACAAAATTATCAGGTCTGGAAAAGACATTAGAGGGCACTCGGAAAAACTTTATTTCTGTGAAGGAATAAAATTGCCACCAGCTTCAGGTGCTTTCATGTGAGAGACATAAAACAATGTTGAGCAATCTCACACACCCTTTGTGTGAATGTTTAGTTTCAAGGGGGATTTGTAGGGTAAATATACTTTGATCAACATTCACAGTAATAACAACAAAAAATGCCATTAACTCTCCACTTCAAGGAGAATTAATTCTTTAATTAATCTCGTGCCGAACAGCTAGAGGCCAAATTTCCTCAGGTTGTCAAACCAGATAGGGCTCAGGACTCCTAACTTTTCTCAAAAAGTTTCCCCCATGAATGACTACTGAACATACAACTTCTGGGAAGGAGGCAGAACTATCTAAAGCCAATTTACAACTCAAGCAATTTACAGTAGTGCATATTTACAATATCACAAACTACTTCAAAACTTCAAAGGTAATATGCATGGGTTGAATCAGGATGAAGGAGAAATTTGTTAATCCAAAGTTTAATCAGTTTACTCAACATACATCCCTCAGTCTATTCAAAGAGCCCAGTAAGCAAGCACATGGAAATCTATGCTTTTTCAGAATGTTTTGATATATTTTACTACTAAAATTTGAGTACAAGTATAGGTACAGGGGAAAGTTTACACAAAACTGCATAGATCAGGGAGAAAATAACCCAGCAATGTAATGTGTTAGGAAGCTTGTCTGTGGAACAGAATAGTGAATACAAAAAAGTACATATTAGGCAGTATATAGTCACAGCCCCGAGTGCTCCTACCACCACTGGGACCACTTTGGCCTTTACTTTCCACATCCTCTCTAGTTCCTGCTTCAGGTCCTGGTACTTCTCCAGCTTCTCATACTCCTTCTTCCTGATGTTGCTGTCACTTGGCACTGCTACATCTATCACCACTGCTGTCTTCTGGTCCTGGTCTACTACTACGATATCTGGTTGATTGGCCAGTACCTGCCTGTCTGTCTGGATCTGGAAGTCCCACAGTATCTTAACACTGTTATTCTCCACAACCTTCTGTAGAATCTCCCATCTGGACTTGGGAAGGTCTAGCCCATACACTGTGCAGATGTTCCCGTACACAATTGGTTGTACACTACTTGGTTGTGCCGTTCAGTGTATACTGTTCCTGCCTGCATCTTACACCCTTCCACTATATGTTGGACTGTCTCTGAGGCCTCTCTGCACAGTCTGCACCTTGGGTCCTGTCTAGTGCGGTAGACCCCTGCTTCTATGGATCTGGTGCTTAGTGCCTGTTCTTGTGCTGTTATGATCAGTGCCTCAGTGCTACCTTTTAGTGCAGCCCTCTCCAGACACTGGTAGGATTTCCCAATGTCAGCCACTTCAGCTATCTGTCAATGGTACATCCCATGCAGGGTCTTGTCTTGCCATGGCACTTCCTCTGCTTGAACTTCGTCCCATGTCTGCTGCTGTTTCAGGCATTCTCTCAGCAGCTCATCTTTGGGTGCCATCTTACTGTTGTACTCCTGGATGCTCTGGGTTTCACCCAGGACAGTGGCTTTGGCACTCACCAGTACGTGTGTGTGTGTGTGTGTGTGTACATTTGTGCCTAGTAACAACTGACAGAAGTAGCTATTTCAAAGTCTGAGATACTGTTTTTTCTTGCAGATTTGTCTAAGGGACAAGTCTCTTCAGTGTTTTTGCCCAGGAAAGTCTTTTTGTCTTTGGAAGGCCCTCTGCATATCCTAAACATGTCTTCTATTGCTTTCAGAGCCAGTGAATCATTCTGTAAACCATGGCAGCTTGGATTAATTTACTGACCTGTTCATTTTTATTGTTATTTGCAAGGCAGAATGATACTGACCTTTACAAAAGTCCAGACTAGAATAAAGATCAAATTGTATGGTCTGTTAATACTAGAGATGGAATGCCTGATTCCATCCATCTCCCTATCATTCTTATTAAATTATAAATGCAATAAAGCAGATAAATAGATGGCACTGTGTATCTCCTGTGCAGAAGAAAAATACTTAGTCACTGTTCCTCTAAGAATTATTTTATAAATACAAAAGTTCAAAAACTCGTTGCTTAAAAAATATTAACCAGCCAACAAACAGAATCAGGCCAACTTCAAAATGACCTATTGTTGATCCTCACATGGCCACTAGAGCAGGGATCAAGCACCATTTCAGCATGCTAGTGTAATTGTATTGCATAGCTGGTTAAATCAGTGTCAGCTAAATTACTCCTAAATCCTTGTTATGATATCTGTGTCTTTTAAAATAAATAATACTGTGAGGCAACAATCTGACATGCAGTTGTCAGGAAGGTCCCCCCCCCCCTCCCCAGTTTTCCTTACTGATACTTATAAGGTTTGCTTCTAGGTATGTCTTAGACTTTCTCAGGATGTCATTGGGATTGCATGGAGACATTTCTATAGGTCAGTGTTTCTTAAAGTGTGGTCCTAGAACCCCTGGGGGTCCCTCAAGGCCCTCTCAGGAGTCCATGAAATCAAAATTATTTGCCAGTCTACACTGAAAAAGAATACAATATTAAAATCCCATCAAACCATCATGAGAAGTGGTAGTGGCAGCAAATGCATCAATTTTAATTTTTAATACTGTACAGTACATATTGATAAATATAACCCATACAAACAAAAGCTCTTTTGGGGTCCTCCATAATTTTTAAAAGTGGGAAGGGGTCCTAAGAGAAAAAAGTTTAAGAAACACTGCTATAGGACAATGACAGTTTTCTAATGCTGCTTCAGGCAGAGGCTGCAGGTATTCCCCTCAAATTACGAATACAAATTCTACAAGTGGAAGTACCCCTTCTACAGGAGGAAGTACCCTTTATTTCCTGGACTTTGCCATTGTTACTATGCTTAGAGACCAGATTGGCAGATCAGAGAGTGGACCTTCTAGGAGGACACAAGAACATCTAGTAATGCATTGATAAAACAGCCTTTAGGATCCAGTGGCCTGATGGTACCACTGGAACTGGGAATTGCTACACATTCTCTAAGGCAGCAGGCAATTGGGACACAGGAAGGGATGGAGCCTGGAGCTAAAGTAAATATGAACAAACTCAGAAAATCTGAGAAACACAGCTTGTAGCCAATTGTTATTCATTCTAGATTTAAATTTCTCCGGGCTGTGAGAAATTTTGTGAATTATTCAGTATTTTTCTTACTTTGTTGGTGAGGGTTGATCACTACTGTGAACAAGGGGCACAACTAACAAAAGTTTTTGGAGGCCAGGAGGAGATTTTTGATGTATGCAATCCCACAGACCATATTTGTCTGGTTTTCAACCTTTGTTCATTCTATAAATTTAAGTTTGGCTACTTGATCCCACATAGCCTCTTAACATGCATCTGATCCAATGAGTATCAGTAGTGATCTTTTCTCATTCTACATGTGAAGCTTAGCATGACACGCAGAACTAAAAGCGTGGTAACCTTCCATGCAAGTTTAATTTCAAAGACTGTTTATAAAGAATGCTAAGGATATTGAAGATATATTGGCTTATGAGCTCTAAGCTTCAGTGGAAGCTCCAGTATATTAGCAAAATGCGAGATACATTACCATCAAGAACCCAGAAAATGTTGATAAATGAAGCAAAATGCCCCCGTCCAGTAATCTCATTACAACAGAGCATAATTCACCTAATAACAACACACACTGTTAATGTATAAATCCTAAAGAGGCAAGACCACAAGGTGAGAGGACACTATCAACATAAAATTTATCTATCTATCTATCTATCTATCTATCTATCTATCTATCTATCTATCTATCTATCTACCTACCTACCTACCTACCTACCTACCTACCTACCTACCTATGTCTCCCACATATACTAATGATAAAGAAAGAAAAGAGCCATGCCATATATCATCAGACCTCAGGCTCATGCCTACCAAATATGTTGGAATTCAAGTCCCATCATTCTGAGACAGAATGGCTTTGTTGATAGCTGGAGTCCAACACATGCAGCGGTCACCAGGATGAAGAAGAATGAGCCAGAGGAGTTTTGGAACTGTAGAGATCCTAGGAGCTACAGTGCCAACACATCTGGAGGCTGTCAAGTTTTGGAATGATGTTCTTCTATTCTAAGAATGTTTGTTATGAAACAAAACCTTTTTATTGGAATGTCTCCAGGTGGTTACCAGCATTGATCAATGATTCAATTATTATATTTGGACAGCTTACTTTACAGTCTTTACTATGTGCCCTTGGGAGCAATCTCACTGATTTCAGCTGAAGTCATTTCAAGGCAGTCATGCTTTAGACCGCACCTTGAGTTATGATGTCAGACAGCTTGCCTCCCCTCAGCTACATGACAATGTACCAACATCACAGAAATGTTGTGGGTTAAATTACTATAGAAAATACAAATGAGAAAATACGGGCTTAATAACAATAATCCTTGTAACAACAACAACAACAACAAATCAGTGACCTAAATTGAGGCTGTTCTCTTGTACATTCTTATTTTGTAGAAGGGGCCCTGGGAAAACAAGTTGGGAGCTAAGCATTACAAGAGAGTGGTTGGTGCTCCTTGGTGGCTCCATACTTCAGCAGCTCACTTAAGGGCTTGTCACCTTGCCTCCGGCTATCAGCGCTTGCTCTCACAACTTCGATAACTCAGCTGGAAGGAACTTCATCAAGAATTCCCACCCAACAAATCCTGCCCTGCATAATGCACTGCTTTCTGTTTACAGGAATATGTTCAGCAACATCATATCTTCTGCCAGTCACACTTTGTCTTAAAGTACCCTGGTACCTTCCACAGAAGCTTCTCTTGCTCCCTCAAATCTTGCTCCCTCGTCAAATATCCCTAAAATATTCCACAAGCAAGCCCTCCCCAGCTATACTGATTATCCTCCTCAGCCAGCATGGCACAGAAAACACTGCTTCAAACAAAGGAATGAACTGACAAAAACTTGGCTTTCCTTTAAAATGACACCATGCAGTTCAGGCTTGAAGTCGTCATCTGTATCTTCACTCTCTCTCTTGGTATGTAATGGCTTTAGCAAACTTACAGATGCATGACACACAATAATAGCAATGATAAAATCAATAGTAACAACAAAAACATTGCAGCATGAATATCAGAAATATTTATTCTTTACTCCACAGAAAGTTTGAATTACTGGCTTCTGCAGCTGAAGCTGTTAAAGACACAAGAATAAGGTCACCATTCCTTTTTCCTGAAAAATTGGTAAGAGAACATTCCAGTTCGAAGCTTGAGGAAAGTATGAGACAGAGTTCTAGTGTACCTCTCGGGCCATTTCAGGCTTGACCAGCCTTTCTACCACAGTGTCATCCAGATGTGTTGGGAAATAGAAGGCTAACTAGACACCTGAATACAGAGTGTAGAGTTGGGGTTTTCCTTCTGCAGAATGTTGGTAGCTTGACATTGTATGTCATATATCAAGTCAGTGAGAAAATCAGAGATTGATAGCAGTTATTTTAACATTCATTGGTTTAAAGGGGTGATTTTGGCCATTTAAACAGAACAATAATCCCTTTTATTATAAGTGGGATGATTGTGCCACAGTAATTTATATGCCTGCTCAGATTGTTACATATTGGTGAACAATTCAAGGCCCTGCTGATTCATGAAATGTCACAGGATACATTGAAAAATGCTGAGCTGATGTCAAGATATATTATGCCTACAACATTCCCACTATCTAGAATCTTTCCAAGATTGCTTACCAAGTAATCTCACTGTAACAAGCTAGGAAGTAAGTGACAGTAGTCCCAAAGAGATCTAGAGCAATCAACCAGTTTCCTAAAAGTTGTGATGATTGCTGTGAAGCTCACAATATTTGGCATGTCTTGAATAGGCCCTGGATTCAAACCTGATTACTGTTTTCTGACATGCCACCATTAGATAAAGAGTCTTTACTGCATATTAGAAAGAAGCCAGTAAAAGAGTTGATTGCCTTCTACCAACATGTATGTGCACTTCCTCTTTATTCCCACTGCAATCAAATTCTGGAACTTCCTTCTCCTGCTCTTCCCATGGTTTAATGGACTTTGTGTCCTGTACTTCTCAGCCTTGAAGCTGGGCATTTGTAGGTTGTTGGCATAACTGATATATCTGTCTTTGGTTCTCAATATGTTCCACAACTGGGGATCCTGGTACTTATAGCTTAAAACAGTTAGAAGGGAAAGACTGGCCTAAGAAATTGGTGTTGGGAGGGACCAGATACTAGACCCTAATGGACTCTGCTGAAATATTTACTACCCAGTGGATATGACAGTTATGCTAATTGCAAACAGTCTGGAACAGGAAGTAGCCCAAGCAATACAATAATCCAAAAAAACCCAAAATAAAGTGAAACAAAGATATACATCTAGAGAAATTGCAGAAGCATCTGCCAGTCTCCACATTCAGGATTTGAGGATAGTCTGTTACTATTGCAAAGTTAGGGGTTTTCATTTCCAAAAGGTCATTTCTGTAATGCAGTGCTATCCATTATAGAGCAGCTGATGAAAATGCAAGATTGGTGCCTGCCTGTCACTTCCATGCTAAGAAATGTAGTCATCATTTATTTGTGGAAAGGTGAGTTAAACACACAGAACAACTTCTGAGAGAAGATTCTACTTTCAGAATATAGTGAAGCTATTTGTTTGATCGAAACATTTAATTACAAAACCTTACTTTTGGAAGTATCAGTTATTTTGGAACCCAAAACAATGCAAGATTAATGTTAGATCACTTTTTTCCTGGCAATTTAGCTGACTGCTTTCTTTGATACAATCTCATGATTAAGCATGCAGTTATAAAACAAGTGCAAAAGAGTGTATTCTATAGAAAATACTACTTTTGGTTTTGCTTTTTTAAAAAAATAGAGAAAAAAATGGGGGGAAAAACCCAGCTAGAATAAAGACACAGGTTCTCTATAGCAGGGTTTCTCAACCTTGGCCATTTGAAGATGTGTGGACTTCAACTCCCAGAATTCAATTTTGGGAGTTGAAGTCCACACATCTTCAAGTGGTCAAGGTTGAGGAACACTGCTCTATAGGAACCACTTGGGGTATAACAGAGACTAAAGAGCATATTATTTCTGTAGATTGCTTTTTAGCATTTTTCATGAATCCTGGCTTGCTTGTCCCCTAGTCTTTCACTGTTTTTCTTGTAACATTAATTTCTAATAACAGATACAGTACTTGCCTGGATAGTCTTCACCTTGACCTACATTTTGTTTATTGTAACTTCTCTTAAATGTTTTTCTGTTTCCTTTTCCATTATATAATGATGGTTCCCTCCATGTCAACATTTGTTGTCAGCCAAGCTTACTTCATTTCAGGCTTTCTATTTACAGATCATATACTTACCTCAGCTGAAATCTGAAACAGTTCTGTGTGGGAGATGACCCTTTTAACTGCTGTAAACAGGTTTGTATTTTTTTCTATCTGCTAAGTTTCAAGATGTGGCCACTCTATCCTTCCTTTCTCAGTACTGTATGGCATTTAAATTTTGAAGAAAACTTCTGCTTCTTTACAATGTTCTCTTTTATGTATAACACAAATAAATATTGCTCAGAAGGGAAGAATTCAAAACCCTGTGTCAAATTCTGGTTTTCTGACATCTTGTGAAAAGTGTCTAAATGGATAATTCTATTCTGTTTGTCAACTATTCAGTAGCATCTTTGAAGTAATTTACTCAGGCATAAATTCTACTGAATCCCATCATTTCAAGGAAGGTTATATCCCTGGTTACAATCTTAGGGCTGCACACTAAGAAGACTGTTGATTTACAGAGATAAAGATAAAGCATTGCTGTGGGCCAGAACTATTGGAATCACCACACACACACACACACACACACACACACACACTCAATGTGTCAGAGGCAAACTTTGCTGTAGTATAGGGGTATTCACTATTTTTTTCAGACTGAGGGTTGCACAGGCAGTTGAATGTTGTGCTGGGGATGCATCTTATCCTCCGTCCCCACCCCCATCCCCCTCAAATTAGGCTGGGACAAAGAAGAAGTGGATGGTCTAGGCTAAAATTCTGATCTGATATAATGTAATGCACTTATAATTCAATTCATTAAATGCTATAAATATGATCACTCTCTATTTAACCATTTCTCTTTTGGTCACACTGAACATGACAATTTGGTGACACCTTTTGTAGGGGATTCCAAGGGTCACACACCACTCTGGGGCCCTAAATTATGCATCTGTACTACAGTAGAACAGGGATAAATAGACTGGGATAAACAGATTGAATTTCTGTTTGCAATATCTGAACAAAATAATGATGCCGATGCTTTTAAAAGTTCACAAAATGTCATGGATGTAGAAGGGGAACTAATATTTCATCCATTACTAAGCTCAGCAAGCAAAGGGACTCTTGATATGGGAGCGACCACATTATTATACAATATATACAGCTACTGTGTGTATTTGTGTGTGTGCTTTCAAGTCAGTTTTTGACTCATGGAGTAGTGGAGTAGTCCCTGCCACACAGCCCGGAAGACCCACACCAGTCATCGTAGTCCCTGTGGGGTTTGTTTGTTTTTTTTGCTGGGTTTTTTCAGAAGTGATTTGCCATTGCCTCCTTCCTAGTGCTGAGAAGGAGTGACTGGCCCAAGGTCACCCAGCTGGCTTTGTGCCTAAGGTGGGACTAGAACTCAGAATCTCCCGGTTTCTAGCCTGACGCCTTAACCACTACACCAAACTGGCTGTCATACAGCTACTAGTTATGAGAACAATCACATTTCCCTCACCAGACATTGTCCTTGGGAAAAATGTGATAACCACAAGCTTCCATGAAGGAAGTCACCTAGCTCTTGGATCAAAACTGAGGAACAATAGTGCATGTATGGGATGCAAATATGGAATCACAAGAAGGAATTCAGCACATGTATTATCATTTCTGCACAAACTCAGGTCCCAATTCCTCATAGTCAAAAGGAGCTATTCACCTTTCAGCTTCTAAAACCCATTTTGGCCTGGCACAGCCAGAAACAGAATAACCAGCATTACATGGACCAAGTGGTGTTAGATATGAAGAGAAAGGGGATGCGGGCAAGGGCTTTATAGTTCCAGGGTTTGGGTTGGGTTGGGTGGACAGAGTGTTGGGGTGCATCAACAGCACTAGTGGAGGTTCACTTCAAGTCTGATACCAATTCTGTCCTTGTGACATTGAAAACTGTATGATAAAGGGGCAAAGAAATCTAATTATCTCCATTCAGTGTTTACCCTGCTGTACATTTTGTGCACTGCAAAGATATAGAACAAAAATGTTGTGCCCCATGAAGGAGAGATTGCTTTCCATGAGTCATTGCAGCCAATGCAGGCTTCTCTTGGCTGAGTCATCAGCCTTTACTTTTTCTATCACTTACACAGCATTTTAAACCTTAGTTCTTAACAGAATTATGAACCAACTGATAATATTAATTTGCAGATAAAAATGTTGGATGAATAGGAAAATCAATAAAAGGGGACTTTGTTACATTTTACAGCAGTACTTTTGAAACTTGGCAACTTTAAGATGTGTGGACTTCAACTCCCAGAATTCCCCAGTTAGCATTGTGGCTTAAAGTTGCCAAGTTTCAAAAATACTGCAAGATGTAGATGGGAATGTAATGGGGGCGGGGGACTTCAGATTTGCTCTTCATTACCTTTGGATTCATGGTCCATCAGATTTTTGAAACTGCATTTTTTTAAGATAAGAGTGCAAAGGAATCATGAAAAATACCCACTAGTCAGTCTTGTTTTCTTTGTTCACTTCTTGTACCTGTTCCTAGCTATTACAAATAAATTGCCGTTGAGGAGGAATTACTAATTTAGGGATGCAAATGAATGGGAAAAGGTATTTTATTGGCAGTTAAATGGACAGAAAGGTTGTTTACTTTCTATATATATTACCTAATTTACTGTAATTGTTCTTAGATAGAAAAAATGCAGATTTGTGCCTTATGAGTCTCCACCCACTCTCCACCCACTCCACCATTCAAGTTTACCTTTAACATTTTTTTCAGGGCAGGCTTGCAACTTCTTTTTGCCTGCAGGCACCAATCATTTTCATTTTTTTAAGACCACAGCTGAGGCTGAGCCCAGAAATATTCTCAAAAATAAAAATGACGTTAGAAGCGGCTGTTTGATTTTGTAGTATGGCTACTTTCCTTTATTAAAATTATTTGAAGTCAGGAGAGTCAGAAGGGTCTGTAGGCATTTTGGTCCCCTGGAGGAGACATCATGAGGGAAGCCATACACGTGTCTAGCAGCCGCTGGTGTAGGAGGTTCTGGAGAAGCGAGTGGCTCTATTACCTGCCAGTTTCAGGCTCCCTCTTTGCTAGAAAGTTTGGAGAGGTCCTATTCCTGCTCAGCAGTATGTCAGATTTATGGAATATATATGCTCTTATTTTATTACCCTGAACTCTAATTGAATTTAATGCTAACTGGACTATTTGTTTTGCTTTTCTGGTTCATCCACCAGTTTCATTTCTGAGTCCTGGCATTGCTGTTGTTGATAACATTTCATTTCAAAATGTAATTAAGGAAAAGCTGGTGCCATTGGATCAGAGGTAGTGATAGAGTGGCAATGTCAGTTTTATTTTCCTCCTCTATATGCCTGCAGATTTATATAGTTTGGCTGGGCATGCTTTGAAAAAAGTTTGCAAGAAGTGCTTCAGGCCTAATATGAGCATAATATTTCTCTTTAAAGCAGTCGATCTTTGCATCAGCCTGAAAAAAGGACACAGATGCTTTAAGAGTCACATGAGTTGACTCCTCAAAAAACAGGGACATCTTTTCTTTCAGGCTTGCACAGAAGCATGAAAAAGCTACGTTGCATTAATTAACAGCAGACAGATGCTGTACTACAGTGAGATCCAAAGCACTTCTCCCAAATTATTTTCCAAGTCTGCAAAGCCCTAATATACAATCTTTCTCTAACAAATTGCTTTATGGAAATATTTTTGTAACTGTGGAGTCCTTGGGGTTCTCTGAGCTTGGTTCTTTTCTTGCAAACATTTCATTACCCGGCTAGGTAACATCTTCAGTGCTAAAATGGGATGGAGTTTGCTCTCTCTTTATATGTGGCATGCCTTGCCAGTGCTGGTGGGGGTGGGGTTTTTGTTTTCCTCCTCTGGTAGTTCCTTGATTAGTATACGTTTATTGCTTGATTGTGTGCCTGGTGGTAACCTTTGCTTATCTGGGTGATGACTGGTGGTGAGGCGATCTTTTGGTCTTTTGTCTCTTTTGAATAGTATGTAGATGCTGTTTACCTCTATGTGTCTGTTAATTGCTGCCTTGTCTGAATACCAAGCTTCCAAGAATTCTCTTGCATTTTTGGATTTAGCTTGGTCTAAAATGCTAATAGTTTCCCAGTTCGAACTATGGTTAAGTCTGTCCATGTGTTGTGAGATTAAGGAGTTTTTATCCTGTCTTCTGCTAGTTGGTGCTTGTGGATGCGCTCTGCTAGTCTTCTGCCTGTCTGTCCTACATAGTGGTTGTTACAGTCCTTACACTGTATGTTGTAGATGACTCCTGTTTTTTCTTCTTGGGCTACTGGGTCTTTTGGTTTACTTAAGATATTTTGGAGTGATTTTGTTGGTTTGTGTGCTACAGAGATGCCATGTGGTTGTAAGTCTGTTGGCGGTTTCTGAGACTTTTCTGATGTATGGCAGTGTGATCCTTTTCATAGCTTGTGTTGGTTGTGTTGTAGTAGGTTGAGTAGTCAGGCACTATTTGATAAAGTTGTGTGGATATCCATTTTGTTGGAAGATGTTGTATAGGTGGTTTTTTTCTTTTTTCTGCTGTTCTGGGTTGCAGCAATGCGTTTGTGCTCACTTGAATAATGTTCTTACACAGTTCCTCTTGTGGGAGGTTGGGTTGTTACTTTGGTAATGGAGTGCTTGGTTAGTGTGGGTTGTCTTCCATCACATATTCACCTCTATTGATATTTTTGTAAGAATATACAGTATTTCTTGGTAGCAGTTATATCATTACAAGCTTAGAACATTTACTAGATTTTTCCCTGATTCTTTCATGGATTACTTTTATACTGCTTCATATTGATATAACAGGCAACATCATATAATTTCAAGAAAACTGACAGCAGGGGGAAGTGACAATGGATTGCTAAATCCTTGTACTGGCCTGGTTTACATCTAGGGCTTTGCTGGGCCAGCTCAAATAGGCCTTTTGAAACTAGAGCTTGGGGCCAAAAGGCCAGTTCTCAGCATGAAGATTGCACTCTTGGGTCCTTTCCATAAATGCATCCAGATGGCAGCTTTTCATCCTTTAGTTCAGTGCGTGTGCACTGAACTGAGTGAACAGAGTGAGAATTTTTCCAAATAAATGCCACTTTGATGCTCTTAGAGTGTAGTGGATGTCAGATCATCCAGACTGCATTGCTGGATTAGACCAAGACCATCTTATACAAACTTTTTTTTTAATGGACACACACAAGATCATCACAATAGTGATGCTGTGCAAATAAAACAACCCTTCTCCTGATAAAGAAGTTCTATAATTCTATACTGATGAAACTTGATTTGGGATTTCCCCCTTCCCTCCCCTCCCCTCCCCATCCCACCCCAAAAAGGGTGAAGAGAGCACCAGTTGGCTGAAACAGTACATACAAATGTAACCTTGTAATTGCCACCATTTCTTGCTCCATAAATATGTAAGGGTGCTATGTCCTCCAGTTGGCTGGTTAGAGCTGCAACTGGTTGTATTTACTATTCTGCCCTTACCTTCACATTTTCACCTAGTTAATAACACAGACCTCCAGAAGGCTCTCTCCTGGGCTCTTACAGATCCCTGCATGGAACTAGGTGTCATCTGCACTTTGTGTTAAAGATTGCTCAGGTTCATGTGTAAACTACAAATTATCCTTTCCATAGAATTCTAATAACTCATTGCTTCATAATCAAGTGAAACTAATGAGATCCTTAACTACTGCTAGCTATTCTTTAGTACTTAAAAGATAAAGATTCCCTCTAGTCAAGCTTGACTCTTGGTGATTTTGGAGACAGGCTTATGTTAGGCTTTTTGGCAACAGTTAGAAATGCTTTACAAATGCCTTCTTTGGTGATGTATTTTACAATTTCCCAATCTAACCTACAATCCTGGACTTTCCTGGTTGTTTCCCATCCAAATATGATCTAGCTCCAAACCTGCTTAATTTTTCTAAGATCAGTAAAAGTCAGTTACTTGTTGCCACCTCTTGTAGATTTACTTACTAAAAATGAACAAGAAAAACCAGCTTCAAAGCCATAAAACATCAGGATGTAGTGTCATGCAGAGTTTTTTCATACAGACAACATTTAGAAATTATTCTGAATTTTGGGGTATGGCAGCCCTACCTTTTTGGGTTACCTCAGTTCTTTTAGAAGCTATCCTGGACAGAATGGAATTGAATCTATGGGAAATAAAAGCCATGGTTTGGATCCAAATGTAGCCATCCACAGAATAGAACCACTGCTTTCTTATGCTGACTACATCTGGACCCAATTCCCTGCTATGGTGATATGAATACTTATTCCATAGGTGAAAGTGAGGTCTGTGGAAGGTTTTTGATCTTTCCAGAAGGGATGGATTGTCCTTCAATTCCCTTCAATCTCTGATTCACCATGACAATAAAAGAGAAACTGAAATAATTTCAGGGACTAGTATTGCAGGTTAATTGATAGGCAAACAAGTTTATAGATATATTTTTAGAGGATGGGGAAGGCAGATCTAGTCCTCCAGACAAGATTTTAATGATTAAAGAATAGAGAGATTTATGAGTATTATACTCATCCATCAAAATTGAAGGAGGTAATTCATATTATTACAGAATTAATATCAGCCAGGTACTTTTGTTTTACCTAAGAGTGGATGAATAATTTTGTCAATTAAAGTTTTGGTACTTCCATGACACAGCTCAGGAACATTGGTGTCAATAAATAGACACCTATGCTTATTCTTTTTTGAAAATGTTTTTCAAAAAACATCTTTTTTCACCAACAACTTTGGAAACTCAGTGCTGTTGAAATTATTACTGTGATTGTATTTTTTTAACACTAACTCTAGCAGTGCACCATTTTATCATTGTTCCAATCACCTGAGACAGAAGAGTTTCACCCCCAGCTTGCAAATGGCCCACAAGCAACCATATTCTAACAAAAATGTAAAAACTAACCATGGCAGACTTATTGTTTGTTGTAATTCATAAACAAGGTTACAGATTAACATTAATATCTATATTTATGCAATTTAATATGTCCCAGTTTATACTCTTGGAAATCTGGTCACCCTAGTATCCCCCAAATGAAAAACATATTTCTTTGCTCTTGCCTAGCCCTTCCCTTGATGTGCCTGTCTTCGTTAGTGCAATTTATTTTTACCCATAAGTTTATTGTCATGATTTTTATGTAAACTGTTTTAATATCTGAGGAAAAATGGCATATAACTACAAGAAATAATCTGTATGTTGTACATAAATAATTTATTTTCCCCCACATTTGGCAGCCTTGGCCTTTCTCCAGATCCCCATCAGTGCATAATGACACAATGGCTTTGATTCCCATGCCCACCTTGCCTGTATTATGGCAGCGCCTATGAGAGATGTCAGATCTAGGTGTTTCTGGCTACAGCTGAAACAGGCAGCTCTATATCCAGAATTAATTCTGATTAAGATTAATAATCCAGAATTAAGAAGAAGTTGGGGACTCTACAATACATACAAACTCTGGTGAAAAGAAGTTAACCTACAACCTTCCCCCTTTTCACCATGTGCAAAACACACTGGAAGGGTGAGTATTTTTCTGGAGTTCTCCAATTCCCAGATTAATAATTAGATTTTGAAATATGGATTTATAAAATTGCTACACTAATTTGGCTGCCTTATTAATTAAGTGAATGCATACTCAGGAGGAGCCTTTGAAGGCTAACTACAGCAACCTTGAGAAATTATAGCAATAATTCTTCTGAGGTTTTCCTTTAAAGCTTAGTTTGCTGAATGTCAGAGAAAAACAACAAATGCTCTTTTTTGTTAGGCAACTTTTTTTTATCCTTAACAGTGCAGGAGAATGCTAATCTCCCAGTAGACATTATTTCTCTTTATTAAGGATGGACCAGTTTGTTCAGAAAGTGGGGCATGGACTTTATATATAAAGGAATAAAATGGTTTAATTCTAATGTCAGTAAGGAATAATCTATTTAAATGTAGCGCATAAACAAGGCAATGATCTTTAGCAACAAGCTGTTTTTATTTTTCAGGAACTTAAAACCGTTGCTTCTTTGAATTTCAGCAGCACTGAGTTCCCAATATTGTTGGTGGGTTAAGACAAGAAGGTAAAAGCAGAGCTCCCTCCTGAACTGGCCTTCTGAGATATCTGGGAATCAGTGAGTATATGTCTCTGTGGGGGGCTTTGGCTTTTCAAGACGTAAACAGAAATCAAATAGAAATATTCAAGACCTCACTGCTATATGCTGAATTGAAAAATCTAAAGATCAAATATAATAAAATATAAAACAACTAACCTGAATCAAACTCCCCTGTTAAATAGGCAGCCAACCATAGGAGAAATATGGCATTTGATAACCAGATTATGAGTACAATAGGGTTCTTAAAAGATGCTCACTAGTAATTAAAGTTTAAAGAGTTTTGTTTTTTGAAAAATAACTATTTGCATTTGCATAAAAGTAATTTCTGTAAGTCAAGTAGTGAGTGGATTTTAAAATTTTACTTAGCATAGTAGCCATCCATTTCCAATCACATTACAGGCAACACAAAGGCTGGTGATGAATATAAAATTTTCATTGCTTACATATGTTTTTAGTAAGTGGTTTCTTGGATCACGACCTTAACATGCTAGAGCAAAAAAATTGAATGTAATCAAGAAACTCAAAGTATTTTTATCAGTTATATTTAGACTATCTTCTTTTGTATGTGCAACCAACCTCAGTAGTCCTTAGAAAAATGCTCATTTAGATAGACTGTGTGACTTGAATAAGCATTTATATATTTAGTAGCAATATCTGAAACAGAGGTATTTTAAAAATTTGACAGTGACTTTAAGAATTTCCAGGTGACCAGTTCAGAAGTATTCTCTACTTCTCCATAAAAGTGCATCTATTTGTCTACTGCAGTGTTTTTCAAATGTGGCAACTTTAAGATGTGTGGACTTCAACTCCCAGAATTCTGGGAGTTGATATCCACACATCTTAAAATTGCCAAGATCATCTGAAGCTAGCCAGATGATCACTGAATCCAATTCAAATCACAGTCGGACACAATGGCTATTCTGATTCATGATCAGGACTTTTTCTGTCATTGTTATGCAGATGATACTCAGGCCCATGGGTCTTTCATTGCCCTTGATGATGATGCATGGACAACTGTGACAGAATACCTTACTAGCATTTTATCTTAGATGTCCTCTCATTGCCACAAGCTGAATATAGATAAAATAGAAATCATGTGTTTTAGCCTCACTGAACTTCCTATCCTTCATTATGTTCCTTCCCTTTCTGCCTCCAGAGCTCCTGAATCTGCCCCATTTCTTCCACCCACAGCCTTGACTTGTGATCTGTGATTAGCTATCTCTATATCTGTGTTTAATGATCTTTCAGCAAGGGTTGCTATTTTTTATTTGAGGAGGATTCATAGGATCTGTGGGGTTGGGATTGGGGAGATTGCAGTTTTATTGGTAAACACCTTGATTATCTCACATTTGAGTTACTGCAATGGTCTCCTGATATTCCTGATTTCTCTCTCCATCCTCTGATTGTTCTGTACCTGCCATGTGATTCTCATGTTTTGTTATAGCACAGAACTCAACATTGGTTCTCCATCTGAGCAAGAGTACAGGTAATACTCCTGGAATTTGAGCCGTCTGATCACTCAGTATCTGCCTGCCTGCCCATATTTTGCCCTACAACCTGCTGTGCCTTATGTTCTTCTGGACATGACTTTCTTTCTGTTCCTCATTCTCAGGTCACAATTTCCAGGTTCCTGGGCTTCAGAGACTTGGCCCTACAACTGTGGAATGAGCTTCTTTTTTCCCTCCTTTATGATAGTTTGAAGGCTTTCAAGAGGAATCTAAAGACCTATTTGACTAGCTGGTTACTGGAGAATCTGTTTACCCATTCTGTTCTTATTAATGTTAGTAGTTCCCAGGTTAGTGCATGTTTTATATTAATTTATATTAACATTTTAATTATTAACATTTTTATTAATTGTGATTATGCATATATTTTGTCATATTATGTCATATTGTTTTAAATATGTATGGTTGTTATAATTAGGGTTGTTTCAGTTCTAAATAGTTAACTTCTTGGGTTGGTTGTCATGAATTTTGGTAATTACTAGAATTTTTGTAATTCTAGTCACCTTGTGAGAGATCTTGCGGAATCTGGGAAAGGAATGAAAGAGAAAGTAGACATAAATAAACAAAAGATAGCGGGTGAGTCAGTTGATAGTTTATCTCAAAAACAGCACCTTAGCCTAGATAGAAAGAAACCTGAAAAGAAATCATTTTAAATCATTGAAAGAGACTCCACCTTAATTAACCTAATACTGTATACATGAGGAAGGGTTTTCAACTCTTATGGTTTTCAAGGCTGATGTCAACCCCACGCAGCAGGGTAAGGTCAAGAAAGCAAGAACTTAATAGATTTTAGTAAATTGTCTTTAATGCTAGTCTGGGATAAATAAATAATCTTGTATGATGCAAAAAACAATAAAACAAACCAAAAACCTGTCAAGGAAAGATATGGGAGAAAGACACCAAACATTGGACTGCAAATTAAGCATTACTGGCCTCACATTAGCAAATACATTTTGTGTGAATGGGGCATTCTGGTAGCACAGTTAACTTCTCCCCATTTGTAATCTCTTGGCACAAGAGAACAACTGGAGCAGTCTTTATGGTCCTGTTTCCTAGTAATCACATATATAATTGGAAAGCATTATAGAAAACACACAAAAGTGCAATGAAAGAGCAATTTCATCAATGGTGATCAATGGCTGTTAAATATTTGTTAATTCACATTTAAATTTGCTGAATTTTGAATTTGTATGTAAATGTTTCTGTATCTCTGAGAAATGTTTATTGTGTTAGTTTATTGGACTGTGATATTCATGGTCAAAGGTTCCATTTTGAGAACGCACAACATGGGATGACATTTACTCACTATAACCGGAGCTGCATGCAGAATGCTTCATAGAATTACGATCCCTGACTTTAACCTTACCTCTTCATTAATTTAATAGAGTTACCTAAATAAATAGCTGATATGCTTAAATAGCTGATATGCTTTAAAGCAAAGTGCCAGCTTCTAGTACCATGTTTATTTATAGAAATGACTTTTGGCCCCACAAAGTCTCCACTGGGAATTCATTTTCTGATAAATAATTGTTTGGGCACTAGCCATTGTCACCACAGCTGCCATTTTTTGAATAGGCAAATCTACCATGTAAGCTATTTTGAAGCTGCACCTACTACATGGTCTCAAATTTTTTAATGTGCCTGCAGCTCAAAAAAAGTTGTCTAGCTCTTGATTAAAGGTAATTCTTTTAAGTAGAACGCAATCAGACTGTTGGATGAATCTTAATGGTGTATATCTTCCACTGCATTTGACAGCTATAGAATTGCTTAGGGATGGGACACTGAATAGCAGGCGGGTCTCTTTTCAAGGGTGTCTGCAGGACGTGGTAAAAAAAAGCAAGATGGCGGCCACAATGGTGTGATTGAAACTCTACCTGCTTTTTACATGCCTTGCACATAATTTATATGTGTCACACATAATAAACAGGCGGAGCTTTGATCCCATCGTTATGCCCCCATCTTGGCTTTTTGTACCATACTCTGCGGACACTCGGTCTCTTTTCCTATCTCTCTGCAGGGTTTCCTACTCCTCATCCATTTATCTGGAAACTGCTACCTGTGGCTGGCTATTTTATTTGTTTGCTTTGTATGCCCACCCACCTGACATTCAACTCTGGGCAAGTGAACACAAGTTAAAAATAACAATAAAAGTCCACAAAAACTGAAACATATCCTGCCTGGGGCAGTGCACATATCTACATCAATAATCCCCTAAAACCAAAGTCACCTGGCCTCCTGACCAGTGCCTGGGGAAATGCATCATACATCATTTTAGCCCGTGAATAAGGCAAGGCAAGCTGGCTAGAGTTATTCATTTCTACCTGGAATGCGAATGATATATTTAGTGTTTTTTTAAAAAAAACCTCTTATACTAATCCTATGCCTGAAGAATTTTCCAGTACTGATAGCCACAAGAAGAAATATAATTCCACAAAAGTTTACAGAGGAAATGGTTGATAATTCAACTAGTACAATATGCAGGGTGCTTTCTGAAACTGCTAATTTAATACATAATGGCTATTTCAAACATTTCATAATCACGTAATTAAAGCCAGTTCTAGAAAGTAAATCCTAAAGCCAAAATAAAAAGCCTGTCAGGCTAGCTGAATGAATTAGCCTGCCCATATTTACGCCTACGACCAAATTCAAATATGAAGAAATTTTCTTTTGCATAGGGCAGAACATTAAGGAAGGAAATTGTTAGGTATTAATATTTCTGTTAAAATTTCACAGACACAAATTCTATCCTCTAGCCCAGCGTTTCTCAACCTTGGCAATTTTAAGACATGTGGACTTCAACTCCCGGAATTCCAAAATCTTACCAAGAAAACTGCAGAGACTTGTCCATGCAGTCACCAGGAGTCAAGACTGACTCGAAAGCATGCGCGTATGCGCGCGCGCACACACACACACACACACACACACTATGCCAGGAAAGCTGACATAAGACTGAAGGGGGGGGGGGAGATACAATGGTCCTACTAGATCAGTGTTGTCCAAACTTGGCCACTTTAAGATGAGTGGACTTCAACTCCCAGAATTCCCCAGCCGGGTGGTTATTTTGGTAATAAACGGATAAATGACGATCCATACATTCAAATTTGCTTTGCTATAGATCAAATATAGGGAGTGACTGCATATTTGAACATAAGAATGTCAAAATGTATACAAACATTTTCTTAGATGCAATGAAGAAGTAGGCCAATAAATAGTACAAGATTGGCCATTTCCAAAGCATTTGTCTGGCTCTGAACTGCAGAATATTAGTGTCTTATTTTTCCCAAGGTAGAACAGCACACCAGAGACAGTCCACGATCATCTAATCTTTCCCATCCCAGTGGTTTTCCTCCTCAAAGCTTATTTCAGTAAGATTTTTTTTTACTAAAAATGGAGGACATAACATGGTGTGCAAGAACTGGAGCATCGTCAGCACCTATACATACAGCCAGAAATGTGGGGTTCTTTTAAATCATGGTATATAATATGTGCCTTCTTGCTTCAGATTTTAAAAAATAACATTTAATAAACAACATCATGCTGTTGAATATACAATGAAGCTTATTTTTATGATTGTATGGTTTTACTGGATATAATTAATAAAATCTGGAGGACTCTGGTAGCATCTTTTCTAACTAACAAGTTTTATTAAAAGACACAGACTTTTGTTAGTCAGACAAAGTACTACCAAGCTCCCTCTGATTTTTTTCTACCACAGTTACACAATGGACAAGTAATAGTACAGTTTTATAATGATGGCTAAAGGCACAGGGAGCTGCTGTCTTCCATTCAAAAGCAATAAAAAGGCTCATTACACTTATCTCTCTGGGTCTTGGATTGTACTCTTGATTAGTCTTCCATGGCCTTGAAGAGAGATAATTCCCACTGGTACTGGGGTTTTTTTTCCCCCTGAAGATGCCTCGAATGAACCAGAAAACTTCATGAAGAGGATGTGCTCTGCAAGGTTGCTATGAACTATAATGTCTTTCCAAAGTTGTAGGTGTGAATTTATAGATTCTGTATCACTAATTGTTTGGGAAAATCGCAGCACACAATGGCTGGCTCACACGTTATGCCTATTCCACCCATATAGTTAGCCTTTATTGCTGAAAAGAAAAACTGAAAAGAGCTGAACTGGCTGGTTGAAGTCCCAAGTCCAACAATTCACCATGAGCTACATACCTTTTTAGTTTTTCCTATGGAAAATCAAAGTCCAGCTAGAAAAGAAATGATCTAGTCTAAAGCCTCTGGATTTGGAGAGGTACAAATGGAAGGAGGAACTGTGATGTTCAGCTTTCATGTCTAATCAGCAAAAAGCTCAAGTGACAACAAACCCTGGAAACCGTCGCCCAAACAATCTACGTATCTGTTTGGCATTAACTTGTTAAAAGTGAGGACCAGTCGCTCAGGAGGGAACAAATGTTTTGCAGGCAAAAAGTCCCTAGTGTCTCTTTGAAAAAAGCGGAGGTAGTTGGCCTAGAAATGCCTGGGCCTCAAGTCTTGAGTTGCTGCTAGCAGAGTTAACAATCCCCAGCACAAGCCTCTTTAAACCAGTACTCAGAAATAGATGGGGGAAGAATTTGTTTTGCGTCTGAAGAGGAACTTAGATCATTTTGTGTCTTTGAGCCACTGTACAAAGTGAAATGTAGTTATCACCGATCTCAGATTTATGCCATTTAGGTTGACAACAATTAGAGAAAACTCTGTTTTTAAAAGCCACATATTCATGAACATAATATATAACAGCAAACATTTATAGAAATGATATTAAGTAGGCCAAATGCATGTGCTTGGAGAATGTGCACCAAAATCATTTGGACTTTTAAAAAATTGCAAGTTTGTCGCACTGAAGATGACATATTCAAAAAAGGAGAAGTGGAAACTGATGATAATTGTGCTAGCCTACTGAACAGGTTTAATGAACAATTATGTCTGGGGCAGCAACATTGACACTCCTAGAAGCTGTTTTAGCAGCAAGAGGCCTCATGTTCATTTCACTTTCCTGTGTCATCTTACCTGGGCTTGAGCTAGAAGGGGATATCACATGACATACACTAGCACAGTGTTGTCCAAACTTGGCCACTTTAAGATGAGTGGACTTCAACTCCTAGAATTCCCCAGCGAGCATGGCTGGCTGGGGAATTCTGGGAGTTGAAGTCCACTCATCTTAAAGTGGCCAAGTTTGGACAACACTGCACTAGCAGAACAGTCTGCCTTTTTAGCAGCAGTTACTATTGGTGCAGGCAGGTAAGACTCAACAGCTAGTTTACTTATCACCATAGCCATAATTTCACATTGGGATTCAGCTGAGCTTCAAAAGACAATGATCCACTTCCCAATGAATCCCTGTGGGAAATGATGGGAACTGTTACAAGTAAATGAGCTATTTGTCATTTCCTATTTCTTATCTTGACTAATTGTTTATTTTTCTCTCAATCTTTCTTCAAAGACTGAGGAAATATAGCAACATTGCACATTTCTTTCATTTAGAAAACAAAATAAACCTATGGGTTCTCTAAAAGTGGATCTCTGAATACCCCAAAATGCTGTACCACTCTTTGGTGCCCTAGAGAAAGTTTCATGCAGAAGTTGTTTATGCAGAACTGAATGTGCAGTTTGTACCTGAAATGGAAATAACAGGGCAAAGCAGGTGCGTTGGCAGGGGGAGGCAGAGAGGTTAAAAAATTCAAAAAGAGGAGAGGCTTTGATCCACCAATCACATATGTTGTCTTGACTTTTTGAATCCCCCCCTCCCGGATTCACACAGGCATTGGAACCCTTGACTACAGATCAGAGCTGGGCGGGGGGCATTATCTAGAAAGCCCTTGTGGAGAGTTTGAGGGCTGTATATTTAATCTTGTATTGTTAAAAATTGAAAGCAAAAATTATATTCCTGCAGATTGTGTAGAAAGCTAGTGGTCAGTTTATTATTCAGACTTTCCAATTTGTGTAGGTTAACAGCTGTGTTTTACTATTTTTAACCTGAAATGTTGGAACAGTGTTGTTGGGAGATCATGCCAAGTCTTGAAGCTAAAGTTTAAACCGTAAAGTCAAGGTATTACTGTGCAATCAGGATAAAGAGCCAACCATGTCTTGGCTTAGTTTAATAGTTAGCTCTAAGTGTCCCCTTCTGGGAAGCGGCTCTGTGCTGTCTTGTTTGCCTCTTTAAAAACTAAAAGACCTGTTTACTTAATGCAGTTTTGCACCCGCAAAAGCCTTTAAGCTTGATTGGTTGGAACAGGAGTTTATTTATTCTGCTCAGCTGCTTCAGCAAACAATTTCCTGCCTCATTATTTATGCTGCTGTGTTACAGGATTTTCTTTGGGTCCCTTCACATATCAGTGGTTCCTGATATTCTTTCAAGTTACCCCACGACTTGAAATGGATAGAGGAAAAAAAATAGAACTGGCTTTCACTGCCTCTAAGGCAAATGCATCGCTTCTAGCTTGAGCAGTCATAATGCATTCTGCTCCTATTCCATCTTTCCCTTCTTAAGATTTTTGTGGTGAGAAAAAAAGAAGATGATGAGGGAGAGCACGAGAACATTACAAAAGGAACATGATATCTGGACACTCCCACATCCAGGGTAAATGTATATGAATGAAGCAGTGCAGTAAACACACTCATGTGTTCTTTGGTTGCTCCAGAGACAGCTGGGGGTCTGTTTTCATGCTCCTGTCCATTGTTCACATTGCAACTAGGATTTGGGGAGGGGGTGCACAGGGGCTCCCAATTTATTTTTGGACACAGTTTCCAGAAATTTAAAACTATTGTTTTAAATAATTAAGTGCTTCAAAAATTTGGAACATGCCACTTCATGGACAGTTGTCCCCTCCTGAGACTCTTGACAAGGGGGGAGGAGCTTTTCAGCACTAATAGCCTAAACTTCATTATAAAATTCTTCCTTTTCAAAACAAAAACAAAAAAAAGCAATTCTGAGTTTACTTTTAGTTAAAAAAAAAAAAGTTATTCATTTCACCATTATTGAGAAGCCACAGTTTGGCTGTTTCATCTGTTGAAGAGAAATTATTATGTGATTTTAACTGTTCCAGTAAAAATGGTATGACGTAAGTTACTCTGAATCCACATGGCAAGATATTAACTCTAAGACTAAATAAAACAAAATAATAAAACAGAGATAATTTGGCAGATAGGCCAATGGCAATTACATTTAATACAAACAGCAATAAACATTAGCCATCCAACATGGGTTTTTAGGATCTGTTTTCCCAATAGTGAGAATCACTGAAGATAATGGAGCTTACCTTTAAGTAAATACAGGTAACCTGTGCAGTGCTGGTCCTGCTATTAAGCGGAGAGAAGCAACAACCTCAGTCAGCAGATAATGACATATCATTAGTTATTAATTCTTAGTGGCTGGATGTACTATTTAGATCAACTGGAATCAGTGGGGCTTAAATCATCCATGGTCAATTTAAGTTTCATTGATTCATTGGTTCTACTCTGATTAAATGTTGACTCAGTACATTATATTTTTGTTTCCAGAAATTAAGGACACTTATTGGATTTTCTGTCTCAGGTACCAAAATAGCCTGGTTGGCTTTGTACTGTGCAATTGTTTCAAGGGAGGGCATTGGTTACAACACTTCAAGGGCTGCTGTGAGTAAAGAGCCTACAACTGCATTGTTACAAAAACTGCACCAAATTGTAGAAATGCCATTTCTATGCTGCTTAAAGAGCCTGCCTTGTCTTAGTGGCAAAGACAATTACCCACTGGAGTTGAAGATAGAGAATGGGTGTGGTTCTGATCTCGCTAATTTTTCTGCATCAGTATAAGATGGGTAGGGGATATATATCATTGTGTCACCTCAAGGCTTATAATTGTGAATGCTTACATACATTTGACTGACTTTCTACAGTGCTGTAGAAGTGGTCTTTAAATTCACAGCATTCTGAGGCATCTGGTTTTTGGGAAGAGAATGTCTGTTCAACCACCTCCATGACACTTGGAGTGTCTGCTTTCACTATTGTCATAATTTGGTCACACTGAAATCCCAGAATGAATAATACAATGTCTGGTATAATTACTGGCAATCTGCTTACTCATCTAGTAACCTTGCTCATCTCTTTGCAATTAACCTGTGCAGTTGGTTAATTAGCACTTTGAGAAAATTTCTTGGACTCAGGAAGATCCTCTCACTCAATCTGACAGACATGTACACATCCAATCCTAAATTGCTTTACTTGTAGTAGATCCTGAGGATAGCAGCAAAAGCAGATGTAATCAGTTGTTGACCTGCAGGTGAAAGAATATGGAACAGACCCTGCTCTACTAGCTTGTAGTTAGGACAGGCCCTTCCAAGTGGAGAAAAGAATGTGTGGTGGTTTTGTCCCCATTCCAGTTCTCTCACTAGGGTATCCCGTTAGTGTTATCACCATACCCTTGGCACTCTAAGAGCAGCATAAATTGAAGAGTTTAGGATTTCAAGAGTACTATCTCTGGAAGAGAAAAAAAATATAAGGAATCTGGTATTGCAAAACTTCTCAAATCTTGCACTACTGTGACCCCCTAAAATAATGAATTTGTGCAATCCCCACACATAGAAAAAATTTCATTGGGATTAGTTTTTTATTATTTATTTACTTAATATCTAAGGCTGCCTACCTGTTGATATCTCCAAGCAACTTATAATGGGATAAAACAGTAAAATATCAAATATTAAACAGTAACCATGCTGGAAGGAAATAAAATCAGATGTACTTCAGTATTTTACTGTATCACATATAACCTAACTCAGAGCCTGTGAGGACAGCAGGTCTTAAGTGCCTTCCTGAAGGCTGGCAGGGTTGGGGCCCTACAGTCTTCTAGTGTTGGACAAAAAATTAACATAGTATTTTTTTTCAGAAATTAAATGTTGATCTGTATCTTACAGGGGTTCTCTATCTTTGCAAGTTGCACAATAAAAGTGGGGAACAAAGCTCAAGCTTTGGGTATGCAAGCCTGATCAGGTTTATAAAAGTCATCTTCTAAATTGCTCATGAGCCTCTGGTGTGTCACAATTCAGTTTGAGAATTCCTGTTGCACCGTTTTAAAGACTAACACACTTACTATGATCTGCTTTTTCTTGATTCAAGTTCACTTCAGATTTATGATGAATCAGTTGGTAGATAGATGCATAAGAGGATATTTCAGATGAAAAAGAAAAAGAGTTCTTTGTGTGTGCACGTGCATGGATGTAAACAGTTTAACACATTCAAATTTCATTTATAAGAAGATTGCTAGCAGGGCTAAGAGACCACAAACCAGCAATACAGTTGAGTCATAAGAACAACCACGTCCAAATAACCTAATTTTTAGCCTAGTACAATATTTGCTGTACTGAATTGTATTTTCCCATGCGGGGTGAAGTTTAATTTAATTCTTCTTAGTTAAAAAACTTTATTAATAGACAACATTGTCAATTCCTCTTGAGGGACATGGGAGAATAAGGATCATGGATCTGCTTGACAGACTGCATGCTATAATAGGCATGGATAATAATACGACATTCCCTTGCCAAAGTAATCAGCAATCTGCAATCCTATACTTTGATGTTTCTATCTTGAAGATCTATTCTGGGTGACAAGCCTGGGCAAGTGTTTCAAGCAGATGTAAGCAACCAGCATCCTCCAGATATTTGGGACCACAACCCTCATAACTCTTGCTTGTTGGCTATGCTGACTGGCATTTATTAAAACTGTTGCCCTCAAAATCCTGAAAGACCCAGGTTCACTTAACAAAAAAAAGCAAGATGAATTTAACAGGAAATGAATTGTTTTGCTGCATGGAAAAAACACAGCAGGGGCCTGCTATTTTTATTTAGCTAAATAAATCTGATTTTGACTAGACTCCCCTAGGACTCATTTCAATAGAAGCCCATAAATGAAACGGGTGTCAGCGATATACAGCCCAGTGGATTCTTTTTTTCTTTAAAGAATCAAACCTGGCATAGATTCAGATTTTAACATGAACAAGAGCTACAAATTATTTTAGTGTGTGGGAATGGAAGGAAGTAAGAGATGAACTGGAACAATACAGGACTTACTTGCTTAAAATAACAAGGAAGATCAGAGTCCACATGTCCTGCCTGGGTAATTCTCTTGTGGTGCAAACCAGATTAAAGCTGACTGCTTTTTTCAGTGCATACCACAGAAGATTTTGCACCCAGTGGAGGATTTATTTTTTTGTGTCCTTTTTTTCCCCTGGATTCTGGCTACATTTCATTAGTGACCTATTTTTGCTGCATGGAGATCAGCTGTGTATTGTAAGACCTTGAATCAGCAGATTTTCCTCCAGCTCTGTCTGGCAGATTTTCTAACAGTTCAGATTATCCAAATGTCCTTCCTCTATATTCCCCTGTATAGATCTGTATGAAATAACATTCTGCTTTGGAGAAGACAGGTTGGGCCAATAATTTGTAGTCAGACCATCAGGCCAAAGAAAGTACGAGCAGCTGAGATAACCAAACCTGAAAATAATTTCTTCTAATTCTATCAGGCTAAATTTAGCAGAACCCCTGCACTCTTTTGCAGAAGTGGGAGTTCTTGGCTGGCTGGTGACTGATCTGAGGCTGGGGAAGTACAATAGAGAGAGATGCCCAATTTCATGGAAGCACCAGACTATATCAGAACTGATCTTCAAGATTTGTTTTCAATCCAAGATGTCAGCTTGGAAAAAAGCAGGAATGGCTGCTCCCTTAAATGCAGTTTTCACCTTTCTGCCCCCCTCTACCACAGCACAAAATAGGTGCGAGGCAAGGCTTCCAGGATAGAAAAGATGGTTTCAGACACACTTGGAATATTTCTCCCTAAAAATGTATAAATCTAGTATTGATCATCACAGCAAAATGCAGGACAAGCCATTAAGTTAAATCTATTATGCAATGTGTTCCTAGAGATATTAGAGCAGTGTTTCTCAACCTCAGCAACTTTAAGATGTGTGAACTTCAACTTCCAGAATTCCCCAGCCAGCATGTTGTGCTTCTGTTTTAATTGTCTACTTCCTTAGAAGCAGCTTGAAGCAAACCCAGACTGAAAAGATTGAATAAAAACCTGGTTGCACTTCTGGAAGAATGCAAGAAATTGCATTGCAAATTGCATTAAATCAGCATCCTGGCCTGCTTCAATTCCTGAATAATCCCCAAAAGGAAAAAAGTTAAATTGCTAGTGTCCTCCCCCCCCCCCCACCACCCCCACCACACTTCAGTAGAAGTTAGTTACATTTGCCTGACAGTTTGCAAAAAAAATAATAATAATAAGAGTGGGTGATCCGGCAAGCAAGCCTTTATTATTATTATTTTTTTGCTTTCTTTTTAAGCCATAAATTGTAAAATCAAAAGTCCAGTATATTGGCATTTTTGCAATGAAAAAGATTTCACAATAATCTTAATCACAGTTGTTGCAGCAGTATGAGGAAATAATTGAACTGGGATGTTTTGACTGCAAATCCTTTCTAGACATACTCTTCCTAGGCACGCGGTAATCCTGGTGAAATAAGCTTGGGTGAAACTGACTTCTGTTTCCCTTTTCTCTTCGAGAGAGGAACAGCTGGCTGGAAAACACTAGGCAGCTGTGTAGGTTTGTTTATTTCTTGTTTAGTGACACTGTTTCCTAGAGGTATGCTGTCAATTGAAGTGTTCTGGGGGGCAAGCGGGATATGTACAGCCTCTACGGCAGTGTTTTTCAATCTTGTCTACTTTAAGATGTGTGGACTTCAGCTGGGAAAAGTTGAAGTCCATGCATCTTAAGGTTGCCAAGATTGAGAAACACTGCTGTATAGAAACAGAAATTAATGACTGCCTTGAGTTCAAGAACCATGAGGTGAGGTGATTCCTGCCAGTGAAAAAACCGGCTTGCTCACAAGCCCTGCATTTTAAAACTTTGCAAAAGGAAATACTAGCTTCAGTGCAGTTTCAAATGCACCACAAGTTGAGCCAGAAATAAATCAGCCCAGCTTTCAAACACTGCCGATGTTGTGGGACCACAGAGATGAAAAGGTGCTTTCAAACCAGTAGAGCTACTATATTTTAGCTGCAAAAATCCAGATGGCCATGATAGAATAGGATGGGGATACAGAAAACTCCTTCCTGCATCTAATGACTGAATGTTTGCAGCCCAAATATGGTATGAGAGCCAGTTGGATGTAAGATACTGGGTCAGAAATCAGGAGAATGTGAGATCTAATCCTGCCTTCGGCACAAAGCTACTACCTTAAGCACAAAGCGACTCTTTCTCAGTCCAGGGAAGAAGGCAAAGGCAAACCACTTCTGAAAAAGTTGCCAAGAAAACATGCCAAGTTCATATAGTTGCCAGGAGTCAAGACTGGTCTGAAGGCACTAAATAAATGATATGCCAAGAAATGATGCAGAATCTTTCAGATTAATTTCCTTGGATTTGATCTAGACTAAATTAACTGAATTTAGATCCTGTGAAAATATTGGGACAATCCCACTGTGAATCTCTTTGATCTCAGTGAAAACTGAATGTGTCTGAGTTGCCTATAAGTCACATTACTGAACACAATGGATTCACTTCTCAATAAACATAAAAAGGATTGTGTTGTAAAGTCAAAGAGTTTAAACTTGGTCCTACTCAGTGCAACTGAAACATTAATATTTTAGACAAATTCTGTTCCAGTGCATATATATGTAATCTAATACATATGTAATCTAGACATATGTTTATAATTTTATATTTTATATTTCATATTTTGTATTTTATCTCTTGTGTTTTTATTCTACTGAAATAAAATGTTCTGATACTATTACAGTACTACTGAAATACATTCCAAAAACATTAGAAAAAATAAACTAATACTGTATTTGAGGAATTGTTTTGTTGTTTGCTGCCTCCAACAGGATGGTTCCAGAATCTTGTCATGCATCTAATAAAAATATGTTAATTGAACATACAATAGGTGTTAGAAGTAAAGTTCAGGGATTTTCACATATATGCACAAAAGCAACATACTCTGCTTAAGCTGTTAGATATTTTGGAATGTCTCAATCCCCAAATAGACCAAAACGATCATTACAGGAAATGGATTATGGTTTCTGGGTACAGCTACACTTGGAAGCATATGGTAAGTTTGCCACAAATCAAATGCATGTCATTGCTAGGGCATAAGACAGTGCAAATGTCTTTTATCTGTCCTTGAGGATGTTAGAAACAATTCCCCAAAGGAAAATCACATTTAAAAAGAAGAAATTTTTAAAAACCCATATCTCTCCAAAACCAATCTGAATATAAAGGACTGGTCAAGAAGCAACAGTTCCTTTCTCCAATCCTTTTGATGTGCCAGTGTATGTAATTCTTATTCTATCTAGTTACACTGAGCAAAATGAACAAGAATACCTAAAAGGAGTATGTCAGAAGAACTTCAACAGGACAAAGAGGGAGAAACTGTGTGCATCCTGAGGAGTTGTGTGCTGAGTTGTGAAGAATGAAAATATCATCTCCTGAATAGCTGCTATGGACAAACATGAGGTCCTGAGATCTGAGGATTGCTCAGTGTGGGTGATCCTGCTGAGTAAATGGAGACCGAAAGAAGTAGTTAATTGGGCAAGAGAGCAGAGAAGGCTAAAGGGAGTTCGGTGGGAGAGTTCAGCAGGGATGTTTCAGTGTAACTCCCTGACAGATGTTCCCTATAACTCAAGAATTTCAGAAAGGCCATTTTCTGTTTTAGTAACATGACTACAGGAACAAGCCAGTATGGTAGCACCTTTATAACTTGCATTTGTTTATTGATGTTATAACACACATATCCCACTTTGTACTTCCAAATGGCAAAGAAGTCTAGAAATAAAGTGATTCTCAGCAGTCAAGAAAGCCCTACAGGAGCAGTGGTCTTTTTGATGGGATATTTCCATATTCTGGAACTGGAAATGAGTAGCTATTTTTCAGGAGCTTTACTGATACCCCAAGCAATCTTGGACTACTTTCATCACACAATGATGGCAAGGTATGCTTCTTGGACTATGCGACAGGTCATCCTATCTTCCTGAGTGGAATGGGAAAAAGAAGGAAGGGGGGTAGTTTGCTTCATCTCAGCAATGTTTTATCTCCATAATAGCTTGTTTAAAAACATTATTTTGCAAAACTAAGGTATCTTTATAAGGAGAGAAATAATAAATAAATGTCAACAATGGAGTTAGACTTGCATAACAATTGGGCATGAGTTTCCAGAATCAGAAAGGTCATGTTTCTAAGCATTTAAATAACAGGTGCAGACTGGCTGGAGCAACATTTGCATATGGTTTCCCTGCAGTGCAGAATTCCATTTGTGATAGAAAAGTGTTTTGTTTCTCTGCCGCAGTAAAATAAAGCAGCGATCGTTAACCTAATGGAACTTCTCAGACAGACACTCTCCAATTCCTTGTGTGGTATCCAGGAAATGTTGTACATCCTAACTAGCTTTTCAGATGTAACGAACACTACATAGCAAATACTATGAAATCAGTGGAAGCAAATGATTCTGTTTAAAATAAGGAACACATTCCTTCAATGTTGTTTTAAAAATCACCCACAATCCATCATGGTCATTATTCGTCCTTGGATCTAAAAGAGCTCCATTCCCTACAGTATGCCTTTGCATTGTCTGTGCTTACCTGTGTACCTTTGCAGAGGAGTAAAGGATGGAAAGCCCAGAGCATAAGTCAGTCCTTTGGGCTTTAATTTTAGAATGATGTGATTCTATGACCAATATTTGCTTAATAGATGCGTTACACCTTACAGTGCATCAGTGACTTAAATGCGCCATCTTCTGGAGGGGGGAGATCAAACTTTGTTCTGGGAAGGCTGAATAGTAATTAGATGCTAATTTTTAATTGACAGAATGATGAAGACTTTTTCCTGTTTTGTGAGGAACACTGGAAAATTAAAGGCATAAAAGGTCTATATCCTATCCCACTCACAAAATGAACACCAATAAAACGCACGTTAATTTCAATTCCCTGCTATATAATCTTCCTCTGAGAGAAGATGTTTGTGCTCCATTTTGGAGAGATGACATCAGCAGCCTTCTATGAGGCAGCAGCACTCTGGGAACATGAGTTTGATCTCAAGTGGCCAATTTCTCTCCACAGTCGGCTCCAAACAGAATTTTGTACTCATGATTGTATCCTGATACTATGAGAAATAAACATCACATAATGTTTATTTCACATCTTCCCAACTGGGCAAAAGACACATGAATGCTATGATTACACTTACTCATTGTCACTGAATTGATCAAACAGGGCTTTCTTTCTCCAGATAAGTATTTGTGAGTTGAGGGAGTCATCTTGCCTTCATACATCAGAAAAAGCTGATGAAAATGAAAGAATGAGCAAAAGGTACTGCTTGAGAATATTTACCTTTTTCTAAAAGAGCTTCTTCTTTTCTTTCCTTCCCTGTCTAGTTACCTCTTTTCTGACTTACCTCCATCTTGCGTTGCCTTCCATCCCTGCTTTCCCTTCCCTTCCCCTAACTAAAGCTCCATTTTCTTTTCTTCCTTTGCTGCTGGAAGGACAGAGGGGGATTCATGTACATGTGTGCACAATGGTGTCCAGAAGAACTCACTGTTTTCATTAGATGGGATTTCCACCCTTGGGGGAATGCATGCAATGTCATGAGGCATGTCAGAAAGGGGTGGGGCTTGCACCACAGTGCTGCAGTGTTACTCATGTCAATCTGACTCCTCTTTATCCCCTGCAGATGCCACTGTATGTACAGTACGTTTTTGTGAGAGATAATGATTTGTGGGTGAGAAAGAGTATGTTTGATATATAAAGGTGGGGTACCTTAATTTAGAGGTAATTTCTTAAAATTGCCAGTTTGTTCGTTTGTTTTGTCCTGGTTGAGGCAGCCATCTACTGTAGAGTGTTTACCATATATACTCACCTATAAACCCATCCACTGATAACCAACCCTTGAATTTTTAACCAAAATATTGTGAAAAATGTGCCACCTATGGATAAGCCAACCCTTGAAATGTTCATATATTTTAATTTACACAATTGCCTTATCTTTAGCTTTGTGGTACGGCGCCCAGAGTTGCCTGGCACAGAGAGAACTGCCCCTGTCTGTGCTCCTGCACTCTGAAGATGCCGGTCACAGGTGCTGGCGAAACGTTAGGAAACAAAACCTCCAGAACACGGCCACACAGCCCGGAAGACCCACACCAGCCATCGTATGCCGGCCATGAAAGCCTTCGACAATACACACAACACATTAATAATGATAAATTAAAACTAAGCAGAGTTAATAGGATTATTATTTAATATTTAATATTTCCCCTTCCTCCAAATGTTTATTGTGATTGGATATCATTTTTTGGAGTCTATGGGAGATGTGCACAAGCTCTTAAGATGTCATTTGTGATTTTGGGGCCTTTTAGCTATAAAGGCTAAAATATTATCTTTATTTTTGGTTTTTCTATTACTGGGAATTTGGGAGCAAAAAATGCAAAAGGAGTAGTATGTACATATCTGAATATAACCTTTCATTGTCCATCTAGGGCAGCATTTTTCAAACCTGGCAATTTTAAGATGTGTGGACTTAAACTCCCAGAATTTCCCAGCCAGCAGTTGAAGTCTACACATCTTAAAGTTGCCAAGTTTGAAAAACACTGATCTAGGACAAGAAAATTGGATGTGGAGATTTGTCAGAGCAGTTGGAAAATTAGTATCAAGACCAGATGGCCATAAATTATGCTCCCTGTTCTGTGAACTTCCAGGATCTTTCAATTTTGGGGGAAGCCTTGTTCTCTAGGGCACCTGTGTTCTGGAATGGCCTCCCCTCTGTAGCACGCCAGGTATGCTTTAGACACTTTTTGAAATCCTACCTCTTTGCGGTGGCTTTCCCTAGTGATATTTCTGTTTTCATTGATTGTTTTAATTATGTTTCATCTTGTATTATTTGGGAAGGATTTTACCATTATTGTAATTCACTTCAGGATTTTCAGTAATGAGAAGCTGACTTATAAATGCTATTAATTAATTAAGGCTAGATGAGCAATGTTTAATAGATATTAATTTTACATCTGAAAGTTTATTCAATGGAGACACATATTTACATCTTGGATGATGAGGTGCCCCACACAATTCTAGTAATAGGAGTTTCTAACTGTTCCAGACTGATTTCTCTTCCCTTAATTTGTTTTTGTCCACAAGGCTCACACAAACCAATCAGCAATATGTGTGTATATGTCTTCAAGTCAGTGTTGACTCCTGGCGACTGCCTGGACAAGTCCCTCCAGTTTTCTTGTCAAGATTTTGGAAGTGGTTTGCCATTGCCTGCTTCCTAGGGCTGAGAGAGAGTGACTGGCCCAAGGTCACCCAACTGGCTTTGTGCCTAAGGCAGGACTAGAACTCCTGGTCTCCCAGCTTCTAGGCTGGTGCCTTAACCACTTCACCAGACTGGCTCATATCAGCGATATGCTTCAACTTTAAAAGATCAACATTTTAAAGTGGCTAGAGAAAAAGTTGTATCGATCCTACTTGAAATTTCCTACCATATCACTTTATTTTATTTCACTACCATAAGGCATGAAAAGTAGGTTGAGTGGTGAAATAATAAAAATGTGAACAGGCAGCATCAATAAGAGGTCTGCCACACACCGAATTAATCAGAAAGTAGAGGAAAAATAAATGCAGCCTACTTCCACAGCACACTCATCACTTCTTCAAAATGATGGCCTAATTAAGGTAAGTTGGCTTCTCATGACTAACTCTTCATTTCAAGTTGCTAGTGTAATAGAGATTTCCGAGAAACCTTCTGCAGTTCAAATCAATAGCGTTAACTGTGGCCATGGATGGCATTGCTAGTCCCATCTACTAAGGAATGTCATCGGACAGTACCAAGGAAGAGAGCATTTTCTGCCATGGCACCTGCCCTTTGGAACGTCATTCCCCCAGAACTTAGATTGGCCTCAACCCTCCTGGCCTTAAAGAAGGCCCTGAACACATGGCTGTGTCACCACGCTTGGGGGTCTGGTGGGAGTGGAGACCCTTCTCAATGGTTATACTGAATTGGATGTATTGATTGTATTTACCTGCTGATTGTGATTATGTTTTTTGTTTGAGTTTTTAACAGTGGTTTTAGTATAGTTGCATGTTTGTTGTTTTATTTACAGTTTTTATTAACCTTGCTGTTGCTTTTAATTGCTGTGAGCTGTCCAGAATCATATATGTGAGATGGGCAGCTATACAAATGGAATGAATGAATGAATGAATGAATGAATGAATGAATGAATGAATGAATGGCAAACCAATGGAGAGATAAGGTCCTGCATGGGATTATATTAATATATGGATAACCAATCAAAAGCCCACAGTTATAGATAATCAACCTGTTCTTATTCATGGTGTCAGTGCTTCACATAAATGGCAGAATATAAAGTTTTAATTGCTTTAGAGGAGGGGCAGGCCCTCATGAGAGAACTGCTGACAGAACATCATGGAAACAGTTTTAGCAAGGACATCCAACCAACTTTGAAAGAAAGTAAACAACATAAATGACCAAGATAGGTGGAAATCTGATGCTGCTTTAGGTAAGAAAAGTGATGTTACACTGAACAACTTCATCTCTATAAAAAATAGCAGAAGAGGGGGATCCACATGCAGGATGGCTGGTTCAATGACTTGACAAACTCAAGTAATTGCAAAGTGATCAACCTCTCCATGTAAATGTTAGGAGGGGGGCAACAGTAAAGCCCTGTGGCATAACTTTATCCTTTAATCAATCACTATTGATTGGAACTGGTGCAGGAGGGATAAAGAGAACCACTGTAAAACATTACGTCCCACTCTACACCCATGTAATCAGTCCAGTCGGATACCACAATTGATGGTAACAAAGACTCAGGAAAAACCAGGAGAGTCACATTTCCCCTATCCCAGTCCCACCACTGTCATCCACAAGACAGATCAAGATAGTCTTGGTACCATACCCTATCAAGAAACTAACTGAAAAGAGTTCTGATAATCCATTTCCTCTAGGATTCTCTACAACTGAAGCCTCACCATCTTCCCAACAACCTTTGCTATGAAGGCAAGTTTGGAAATGGTATGAGAACTATTTCTCTGGTATACTATGAGGATCCCTGCCCCGGGCAGGGGGTTGGATTAGAAGACCTCTAAAGTCCTTTCTAACCCTATTATTCTATTCCAGATTAGCTGGATTGAACAATTATTTCTTGAGTAGTAGTAGTACCAGTGCCTTGTTCAGAGCTTGCAGTCCAACCTCCTGTCAAAGATGTGTATACTGCATCTGTCCCCCCTCCCCAATTCCACTAATCCTTATTACTAACTTCCAGTCTTCCCTATACAGAACATCACCAATCATCTGTTGTCAATTAACCATCTCAAAGATGTACTTGACCCTCCAAATAGATAAAGTAGGTGTTATTAGGATGATGTAGGATGTGACCAAACTTTTGATAAATTGTAAACTAGGGCCATTTCAGCCACCCCAGAATGACTAGAAATGCATTTGAAATTTTCTGGTCCAACTTTGACTCCCCCTTTTAAATAAAAATGTAGAGGCATACAAGACAATCCCAATCAAACTATTGCTTAGGAAGTGCAAATACAAGAGTATGTAGAGTTTATGGGATGCTGCAGTGCTGTGGTTGGGATATATGGAGTTGTCATGGGGCTTGGTTGGTTTTATTTATTCTGTTTTTCTTGACTATTATATTGAGCCACCTAGGATTATCTTCTATAAGATAGGCAGCCATATAAGTTTCAAAATAAATAAATAAAAGTGGTGCTTAGAAGGACAAGACTCCATTATCTGCACATCAATTCCAAACTGCACAGTAAGATGAAGAAATTGGGATTAGGTTTCTCCCTGCCTATTGATATGATGGCAGTAGTGTTGTCATAGTCTTTGTACCACTGATGAAATATAAACTCTTAAGTTCTTGAATGCTTTCAAAAGATCAAGAAGCTCAAGCACATTGATATTATTTATTTTCCAAGCCAATCCATAAACCTCAAATATGAAACCAATCACAGTGTGCTTCCTCCGCCGAGAAAATACATGGCTATCACAACTGTCCTTGAAAGGATGTCTTGGTAGAAAGGCATGTACTGAGAAACGTTAGCTGGGTTAGACCACTAGTAAAGAGAAACCTGGTTTGAGCTGGGCAGTGGAACCTTCCATCCTGGGGATGGAAATCTGGAGCAACAACTGAAGAGAACAAAGATTGAGTTAGCCACAGGTTGTCAACCATGGTAAGCACCCTCTTCAATATAGCTTTGTTTAAAGTTCTGGTAATGAGCTCAGGCATCCACCTTATGTCTCCTCTAAACATAGGAAGTATAAGGAGAGTCTGTCCAAGGGTACTTGCTACTACACTGCACATGCTTTCTGAAGGCCACAGCTCAGAAACGGATACTTCAGCAGTAGATAAACAAGGAGCTGAACACTAGAGAAAAATCAAATGGACTTAATTTAAGGGGGAAATATGCACCTGCAGAGATGCCACTCTTGTGGCAGGTGAAAGGGACTGAGATGATGGAAGATCCATTCTAAAGCATGCGCAGAGGTGGAGCCTCTTTTCCCACTTGCAGCTCAGCTACAGAATGTTGTATAGATTACATTTCACAAACACAGAGCCTATACACATGAATCAGTGCGACCAAGAAAAGCCTAGCCTTCAACTTAAAACAAAATTCTGATTTTTGATAGGGAAAATACTGAAGGAACAGGAATGCTTTAACAATTTTTCCACTACAATTGTACAAGAAGTAGGTAACCTAAGGCACTAGTATTCCATGTGACACCCCCCATCCCCATCAGTAGCATGATTTCCTGGCATTTTGATGCAGAAAACACACCAAAACTGTAGTATAAGCCCTGACGTAGAATTCGTATCATTAAAAATTAAACAAATGCTTTTTAAGAGGGTAGAAGAATAGACTCTAGAATGCTGCATAGGTGTGGGTCATACCTATACCATATGGAGTATTCTCAGCTGACAGTAAGGGCTGTACCAGTCAGTTTTGGCATATTTAGGCCAACATGCAAGAAGTGCAGTCAAAATCAGGTTTTATCTTAGGTGTGCTCACTATCTTCTAAGCAAGCAAGGATCTCTAATCTGGAGATTAATTTGTATTTGTAATACTGTTGGCTGCCTACCAACTAAGAGATATATGCAGTGTACCAACATGCTCAGGATGCAATGTATGGATATGAGGAAGCAAGTTTATTGGACATTTGTTGATTTAGAGCGTATGATAAAATACATGATAAGGGCTTGAATTCTGAAACATTTTGCTTAATGGGGGAGTTTATGGTTGGTTGTTGAATGCAAGGAGAATGATGCAAGTGAAGCATGGAATGCTTAGCAAATGGTTCAGTTTTGTGCAAGGAATAATTGTTGAATGTATTTATGGATAAATGCATAAGGAATGTTTATGGTGAAGTTAGAGGTGTGACACCACCAGATGATGGTGTGCTGCTGGAAACCCAAATGATATGCAATAAAAGACAGATGATGAGAGATTGAGTACTATGAATTTGAAAATTAATGTATTGAAGACCAAGGTAGTTAGTTCTGAAACTATGTGCATAGTATGTAGATAAAACATTTTTAGGCTGGAATCTCCAGTTAACAGCATACTACTATGCGTTTTTATTCTAAACTACAGGTGAAACTCGAAAAATTAGAATATCGTACAAATGTTCATTTATGTCAGTAAGGCAACTCAAAAGGTGAAACCAATATATGAGATAGATACATTACATGCAAAGCGAGATATGTCAAGCCTTACTTTAGTATAATTGTGATGATTATGGCGTACAGCTTATGAAAACCCCAAATTCACAATCTCAGAAAATTAGAATAGTGTGAAAAGGTTCAATATTCTAGGCTCAAAGTGTTCCACTCTAATCAGCTAATGAATCCATAACACCTGCAAAGGGTTCCTGAGCCTTTAAATGGTCTCTCAGGCTGGTTCAGTAGGAATCACAAGCATGGGAAAGACTGCTGACCTGACAGTTGTGCAGAAAACCATCATTGACACCCTCCATGGGAGGGAGGGAGAGCCCCAAAAGGTAATTGCAAAAGAAGTTGGATGTTCCCGAAGTGCTGTATCAAAGCACGTCAATAGAAGGTTATGTGGAAGGGAAAAGTGTGGTAGAAAAAGGTGCACAAGCAGCAGGGATGACCACAGCCTGGAGAGGATTGTCAGGAAAAGGCCATTCAAAAGTGTTGGGAACTTTCACAAGGAGTGGACTGAGGCTGGAGTTAGTGCATCAAGAGCCACCACACACAGACGGATCCTGGACATGGGCTTCAAATGTCGTATTCCTCTTGTCAAGCCGCTCCTGAACAACAAACGTCAGAAGTGTCTTACCTGGGCTACAGAAAAAAAGAACTGGTCTGTTGCCCAGTGATCCAAAGTCCGCTTTTCTGATGAGAGCAACTTTTGCATCTCATTTGGGAACCAAGGACCCAGAGTCTGGAGGAAGAATGGAGAGGCACACAATGCATGATGCTTGAAGTCCAGTGTGAAGTTTCCACAGTCTGTGTTGATTTGGGGAGCCATGTCATCTGCTGGTGTGGGTCCACTGTGCTTCATTAAGTCCAGGGTCAACGCAGCCGTCTACCAGGAGATTTTGGAGCACTTCATGCTTCCTTCCGCAGACGAGCTTTATGGGGATGCTGACTTCATTTTCCAGCAGGACTTGGCACCTGCCCACACTGCCAAAAGTACCAAAACCTGGTTCAATGACCATGGGATTACTGTGCTTGATTGGCCAGCAAACTCGCCTGACCTGAACCCCATAGAGAATCTATGGGGCATTGCCAAGAGAAAGATGAGGGACATGAGACCGAACAATGCAGCGGAGCTGAAGGCCGCTATTGAAGCATCCTGGTCTTCCATAACACCTCAGCAGTGGCACAGGCTGATAGCATCTATGCCACGCCACATTGCGGCAGTCATTGCTGCAAAAGTACTGAGTACATATGCACGCTCATACTTTGCAGAGGTCCAATATTGTTCTATTTCCAATCCTTGTGTCATTGATGTCATGTAATATTCTAATTTTCTGAGATTGTGAATTTGGGGTTTTCATAAGCTGTACGCCATAATCATCACAATTATACCAAAGAAAGGCTTGACATATCTCGCTTTGCATGTAACGCGTCTATCTCATATATTGGTTTCACCTTTTAAGTTGCCTTACTGACATAAATGAACATTTGCACGATATTCTAATTTTTCGAGTTTCACCTGTACATCTCATTGGAGGTTCAGAGGGGCCACTTTCCAAGACTGCAAAAGGATGCAGCCCACCTTTTCGTTCACATGATACAAAATGTAGCTAATTCTAGCAAAAAGCTGATTAACTCTAGTTGTAATGGCAAATTTAAATATTTAAACAAGATTAACACTTTTCATATGGAGCTCCAATTAATCAAACTACATAACATCTGATGTGTAATTTACCACTGCATTCTAAAGCAGCATTTCCAGAATCAAACTTCCCATTACACAGAGCATGCTAAAATAGATAAAACCTGTGTATGACCAGGTCATTTTTTAAGACAAAACAGATGTTAGTCTGATCCAATGAAGGAATTTTCTAATGCTTCCAGAATGCTTTGAACCGCATATTTAATCCCATTTTCACCTGGGCAAACAGCAAAACCGATTATGTCTGCATTCTACGACTGCAGTTCCAGGTGGGCATCAGCATTCTAGTTTCATTCAGAATTACTGAACTAGTGCATGTATGTTAGTACTTAAAAGCTTTAAGAATGGCAGGTCCAGAGTGAATTGTGAAGGGTTTCTTTGCAGCCAGTCTAAAATATATATTTGGTCTACTAGTACACTATGCTCTGCTACACCAATATCCATTTTTGTTTTCCAATTCAATGCAATGTTAGAACAAAATTACAAAGACTCTGTCAGTGGGCTCTCCAAAAATTGAACAGAATGGATCCAAGTTTGGTATGGGAGGAAAAACTAGCAAAAAGGAGGATTGAATTGAAAATGGGGAGGATCAGACAAGGGGCTACCTAATGGAGAGGTACCCTTTAATGCTGGTGACTGTTCTATTCTCCTTCCTTCTGCATATGACCCAGAATGGGACTCTGCTTCCCAGTGCATGCATACACACAAATACAGACCCAACAAGAGGGGAGAGCAGAAATACACAAGATGTATCGTGTTATTTCATTACACAGAAGAAAATGGGCCCTTCTACAACCCACTGGTAAAAGGGTTGGAATGAATCCCAAAAGCCATGCTCAGCATGCTTCCCTTGTTTAATTGCAGACAGTTCATTCTGAGGAATGGTGAAAACTTTGGGTTACAATGTAGAATTTTGTTATCCTCAGTAAAAATAAAGTAAGTGGAAATCTCTAGTATATATGTACGTTGTAAGAGCTGTTATTCTGCCTGCTAATCAGTTTGTAATACTTCTTGGAGGACAGATACCGCAGGAAAAAAGAGTAAAAGAAATGTCCCCCTCACCTAGATTTTCCTAGTGCTGGGTATATAGTATTGAAGGATGCCAGCATATTACTGCATAGCTACAATGCAAGAAGAAAGGGGGAGAGACAAAAAGGGACTGTTTCCCTTCCCCTTTGTCATCTTCTAAAACAGTTCTGTGTAATGCAAAGTACAAGAAAAGAAGGCGGGACAGTAATTCTCATGTCCTGAAACTTTTCCCTGCTATTGTACTTACTGTACAGCCAGGTCATTTCTCTTCTCCTGTCCTCTTTTTAACTGATATTCTATCCTTCCATTTTTCAGCTTTCAGCTGTAAATTTAATTGAAAAACTCAGCATCATCCTTAAAAACCACTATATTTGTCAGACTTTTAAGCTATAGGAGGAATCTGTAACTTTGGCCCCAAATAGCCATCTCCATCAAACCTCACTATCATCAGAATATTGCAAGATTTGCACAAAAAAAGAAAGGGGGATTGGCAGCAACTGTCTTTTCATTCCACTGATGACCATCTCAACTGTTAAGAGCAGGTCGTACTGATAAATTAAAAACCATCGCAGGCTGCAAAGGAATACCTGGCACCCCAAATCAGCAAACCAATGGAACAGCAGCAATGCTGGTGCTGGTGGCAGCAATGAGGCCTGGAGGCACTTGACAGTGCATCTTTTGGGCAGTGGCAGTGAATTTATTAGTTTTTTAAAAAATGCTGGATGGTGATACAAGGAGGCTTGATGGACGGCATGTTGTGCAGGTCTGTCATTCTATGCCTCCTGAAAATTTTGGTAGTCTTTTAAAAACCATTTTTAAATAAATGCCTTGCTTTGGATTTACAAATAAAAATACTAAAAATCACCTCAATATATGAGAACTACAAACAAGTTCAGAAGAATACTTTTTGCTTCTAAACCAACCAATACTCAACTCAGCAGTCTCTCATCCCATTTGTACCAGCTGCCCTGTAGGAAATATCGTATCAGGATCTTTCTTGGCCTATACTAATATTTATTGTAGTTTTGTTCATGATTGCTTATACTGATGGTAAGTTGCTTTGGCAGAATATATATGTAAAAAATTGTAATGAAATATAATAAACTAACTGCATTAGGTATGAAAGAGAACACTGCCTGCATCAATATTATTAATCTGAATTTAGTTATGAATAAATTGCACATGCTTCTTTACACACATTTGTAAATTTTCTCATACAAAATTAATGTGAACAAAAAATTGTTTATTCCCACATGTTTAAAAACGACATTTACTTGTGTTTCCATTTTAAAATTGTACCTAAGATGTACGATAGTAACTCTTACAGTTTTTTTTAAGCCTACCTGCCAAGCAAAGTTAGATAAAACACAAAAGTTGTTTTGTTTTGCTTTGTTTCAAGAAAAAAATGAAAAGAAAAATCATGGCCACAAATTTTTAAACTTTTAATCCTAAACATTACAGGGCAAATGGATGCTGGAATCTATTTCCATACATCATGCGTTTTAACCTTTTATTTCTATTTAATGGGTATCCAAATCCACTAAAACATGTGTGGCTTACAACTTTGGAGTTATGGAAATACATATTCTGGAATAAATGCTAAAAAAACAACAATGGAAAAAAGCCAAACTGTCTCCATAAAGATAAAATGGAACATTGTGAAGATTAGATATTTTTCTGTTTTTTTTTTTAACTTGTAAATTCAGTGCATTGTATGGTTCAAATTAATGGTCCCTGTTTGAATGAATATCTAACTAGTGTCCATTGATTCCAAATTAGTGGACGATGAATCTTTCTGGATGCTTTCGAAGATGGCTGCAAGCTCAGGATTAGAGCTTATCTGTGACTGAAATTCACTCATTAGTGGACTCTTTTCTGCTTCTGGAATAGTTAACAATGCTGCTACTGCCCTCATAGCAGATCGCTTCAGTTCATCTTGCTTCTCAAACTCTTGCTTCACAGAGTTTGCTTTTACCTGTTTTATTTTAAAAAAAGTGATATTTAGGTACCAATCCAATAACAAAATTAAATTAGAAAGACATGCAAACAATGTAAATGCACCACACTGTAAGTGCTACACTAACTGTCAGAATAAAAGTTCTTCAGAATGTCTTGCAACTTTAGGCATTTTCTCAATAATTATTATTTATGACTGAAGATTTTGTTTCTCTCTAACTTTTGTTCACTACTGAGGCTCTTACAAAATGTTATCTTATAATAAAAAAGCCCATGCTAGGAACAAAAGGTGTCCTGATCCTATGCATCTTAATAAAGATTATTACACATAAATTAAAACAATTTTAATAACACAACCTGTCGGGGGGGAGGGGGAGAAGCAACGTCTGAACAGCTAGCACAAGCCAGCAATAAGACTATTTTATTCCCATGTAAGAACAGAGAACTGGGGGAGAAAAAAGCATAAAACAGCCTGGCAGGAATAATGCTTTAAAAATGTATCTTTCTACTAGGAAAGGCCATACACATTACTTTCACAGATCACAAATTTTAGGAAAAGTGAGGTGTGTTAAGCTTAATATGAGGGACTGATGATTGACTCTGAAACGCTGCAATTCTATTTTACAATTTGTATACTAATGTAAAGAAATTCACACAGTACCTTGGTTGTGCATGTAGCACGTAAGGGTTCAACCAGTCTATCAAGCCTCTGCAGTACTGCACTTGGACACAAAGTAGATAGTCTCACCAGCATTAAAAATGTTAACATCTGGTTAAGAGAAAGATAACTTAGATAAACTGGACACTGCAATGAAATGTTGCGCCATATATACTTCTATTCAGAGGACCAACTATTCCATTCTATTTCGTTTCCCCTTCTAAGTTAGTGTTCCCTGCCCACTAAGTACGCTCAGTTAACGTGTGTTGTACTGTTGTGTGTCTAATTCCAGCTGTAACTTTAATTTTTCTGTGGATATATATTGGTAGATCTCATTTCTATTTTAACACAATTTCTCAGTTTGCACTAAACAACTATCATCTCAGAAAATGAAATAATGAATTCTGTACTTCATTGGCCATCCTATCTATACACTTCACACTGGATCTACCTAGCTGTATTTTCTTCAAGCCAATTATTATTCTATGCCACCAACTGCCACATTTGAGCAAGGCCCAATTCCTTCCTGCCTCCGCTGCTAACTGGCACATGCCAATGCTGATGGCATTCCTACAGAAGTATTAGCAGGATTGGCACTGTTTTGCCTGCATTCTGTCCTTCTCTGTAAAGGTGGAGTCACAGAGTCTCTGTCAGGAGTTCTGAAAATACTTCAAGCCATCTTCCATTATATGATCTGTGCCTCTGGACATTTTCTCTGATTAAGAAAGATGCAGACTAGACAAATAATAAGAGGAGCCATCCTACCATTCACCCCAAGTAAAAGGTACAGGGATTGATGTGGCACATGAAGAATGTCAGGGGATGGGGCTTAATAGAGGTGCATTAGTTTGATCTGTTATGCTCCACTATTATCAAATCTCTTACTAAGGCAACTTATCACTTGAATTGTGTTCTATTGGTAGAAACAACAAATCAGAAATAAGTTTTTGAACTTATATATGGTTTTGATGATTAAAAAAACAGATTATAGGAAAAAATGAAAGTTATGCTGTAACCACAGAGTAAGAGGTTGATTTACATCTATACTTATAAATGCTATAAGAAAACTGGAAGCTATTTCTTTATATTTTCTTTCTTTTTTCTGCACTTTTGGCTTTGTCTTTTCTTTCTTTTCTTCTTTCTTTTCTTTATTCTAAATATTAGTTCTTGTTAGTTTTTATCTTTGTTCAAAAATTTAATAAAGTTATTAAAAAAAGAAATAAGTTTTTCAACACTTATATTAAATTTCCAATACCCAGTAATAATTCACTCAATTATTATGACCTTTTACCTCATTTTAACCCATCTGCAGCTATTGCTGACACAGAGGAGCTCCCCTGAGGTAATAGCAAATCACAAAAATTGGCATTTAATTTTAGAAATAGGTATTTAAATGCCCAACCTTTTTCTCTGAAACAAACATTTTGCTCCTAATACATTTTGCATTTGCATGGAGTGAAAATTATGTAACTATATTACACACATGTACGTAACAAACTAACCTTAATATCGTAGTGATCTTTCAAACCATCCTCAACATGGTTTAGGAATTCAAAGATGTCTAGTCTATCCAGACAGCTATCTAGCAGAGTATACATACACTCAAAAGCTGCCTTTCTAATATCAAGACCATCATCAACTGTATGCTTAAATGGCCCCATTTCAACCTGCAAACCAAAACAAAATAAGAGCATTCATTAGATTTAATTATCAGTTGTTTACAATATTCTTTGAATGAATGTACTGAAAAACTATGGCCACAAGGAAAAGTAATTACGAAATTCCAGAAACGAACTAAGGCTTTAGAAGTTAACTTCATTACAAAATTCCATGACTACATCCATTTTCATGGCACCATGTTTCAGGTTTCTGGTTTAAAACTGAATGGATGTTTGTAAGTCATCCATCAAAAAGTAACTCAAGTTCTTAGTTGGTTCTCAAATTGTGTGTGTGTTTTAACTATGTACATTTAAGTGATATTCTAAGGCATATCCTAAGCAACATAAACACAACTGCAATCCTACACACACACACACACACACACACACGTAGTAAGCTACAGTCAAAGATCAGTAAATATGAACAAGGAATCTAGGAATTATCTAAGTGAAGAAGTAGACCAGGCAATGGAAAATTGTGCTTGGTGTTGAGCTAACTATTCAAATGAGGCTTGCATAAACCAAATGACACCACTGAATAAAGCTCTCTGAATTTCACTAATTCCCAAAGTGGCATTACTATAGTACTTAACAGGAGGACTTAGGAATCAATCCCCTACCTGTAAAATAAGAGTCTACAACTTTTTTCAGGCAGTGGGCAATTTCACATGATGGGTAAGTACATGCAAATGTGTATGCGTGTGACATAAAGAAATAAAAATGACCGAAACTTTGCAAAGTTTATTAAAATATGTTGCGCTTCATATATGCCATCTAGTGCGTCACATGTGTCATGGTACTGCTGGATGACATGTCTCTAACTACCACTGTACACAAAACAGCTGTCTTCAAATTAGACTAAACTTAAATAGGGATCTGAAACTTAAATAGAAAATATTTTTATTCTTGGGCACTACTGTTTGCTTATCCTTCAGTCAGAAGAATTTACATACCTCTCTTATTAGTTCCTTTCTCACTTTTGTTTCATTATAAAGATGTGGAAGCACAGTGTCTAAAAGGTCCCTTATTAATGATGGTTTATTGTGTGCTGCTGAATTAAATGTTACCAGAGCTACTCGTCTCACATTAAGATCTGGATCTTCCAATGTTTTTAGAAAATCACCTGTAATAATTAAAGACAATTAGCATATGGTCTTGTTCAGTATATGTCATTCATGAAAAATACAAACACATCGTGTATAACTTGCTAAACCAAATTTAGAATGATCACAACAGAATGAAATTGCACCAAGCCTTAGGCACATGTTTTTCCCTCTCTTATCCCCTTCATGGCCAAGAAGGTGATTTGTAAATATTACTTTTATCATTTCATTTTGGATTGTTGTACCTAGGGATAAATAGTGAATCTTGATTCAAATAAGAAATACAAGTGAGAAACACAACATTGCTCTAACAGTGAAGATATCCTCCTCTAACCTAAATTAAATATACTCACTCTAAATTATGTGTATAATTTATTCTGTTCTCAATATCTTCTTTACAATTATGCAATCCAGTCAGTTAAATATGTAAACTGATTTCAAGCAAACTTATATATGTAGTTTTCAAGTTTGCTTGAAACCAGTTTATATATATCCTCACAGCTGCTCTACTAATGCCTTAATTAAAAGACTCTTTTTTAAAAAGTGCCACATTTATTCTTTTTAGATCACAGATCTGGATGCTATGCTTCATGATTTATGAAATTAATCATGTAAATAGCAGGATGAAAGAAATTTTTTAAAAAATAAATCAAACAGGAAAATATCAGTAAGTAATAGTATTTTGCAAGAATATCTCTTTTCTTTTCCTTAAAACTGAGATTTTTCCAGAACCGTACTCAGTTCAACAGTTCAGAAGAATTAACGAACTACAGCAATTATGCTTAAAAAACAAAACAAAGGTAAAAGTGGCTTCTTGTGACTCTGCCAGGCATTTTTCTTTTTGAATATTTTTCTCTGGGGATTCACTCTGCTCTGCTACTATTATATACATCTAGGGGTAATACATAGGGTCCACTGTAGTTGGGTGGCTAATAAATTTAAATAAATAAAATAATAATAAAACAAAATAAAATAAATAATAGACTGGTGTAGTATTTTGTATTCAAAGGGAAAAAAGATGCTTTGGAGTGCATATAGTCACTTGTGTAACACTTGTTGGCAACTCTTTAAAGTAACTGAGTCCTCCTCTGGATTGTGTAACTGCAGCATGATCCTGAAGAAAGATGCATAAGGTTATAGAACTGAGGGCAGGCACTACACAGATGTCCATATGCATTCCTAAGGACCTTTGCCCTTTGAAGCTGAAATACGGCACAACTCTAGTAATTAATATAAATTATATACATAAGTAGTTTTATTTCAAGAACTAACAGCTGCTTCAGATGGAAGTATTTCTTGTTGCTTCAAGGCTTGAAAACAGGCATCTGCATCACCTAGTATCTACTGTTGTCCTACCTAAAAGTTTAGTACTCCCAAAAAACAAATTAAGCAAAGCACACTTCCTCTCATGTAATAGGGCTTTAAATCAAAATCTGATCCACTGATGATGTTACCTAGTTGGGTAATGAAATGTCTGCAAGCAAACAACCAAGCTCAGAGAGCATCAAGGACTCCACAAATCAAAATCTTCCCCATCCCCAAAACTATTCTGAAATTACATTACTGGATCCAACCCCGTAAACAGTAAATACTCTGCTTAAAATTGTGATTTCACTCACCTATACAATTCTTTAATAGTGGGTCTATGGGCTGTGGGTGATCAGAGATAGTGAACTTCACAGCAGTGACCACCGAACTCCGAGCATATGATGACCCTAATAGTAAATAATTGGCACAGATAATAGAACATTTTTATTTTCTCTGTACTGTACTGTGGAGTTACAGAAATTACAAAAATATTAGTTGGTGCTTTATCTACATAATTCTATAGCATTTACATATGAATAGAAATTATTTCATATACATGGTATACATATTATTTATTATTTGGTTTGAAAAGTTGATCCCCGTGCAATATTATAGTTTAAAACTTTCCTCATTTTCAGTATTTTCTATTTCACACAGTGCTTGGTTTGATTTCTGACTGCTTTTTTGCTTTTAAAACTGTGGTGTTTTATCTTTGCTTTAATATGCTATTTTTGAAACTTTAATTTCTAATAAACTATCCTACAACCTATTTAAAAAGCAAGGTATAAATCCAATAAACAAGACTTAGTAGATTGGCAAAGTTACAACCCAAATCTCCCCAAGTCTTTAGCAGACAATGCTTGCCAGTAACTATTACTCCCAAATTTTCTCAATAGGGAATAATTACATATACTGACCTCAGCCATGAAGTGAGAACAAACCAAAATGTATCTGTGCTCTTGAATAGAATCCAATTGTATATTTCCATTAGTGGAACCAGTTTTGCTGACAGAACAGGAGAAGGGCAATTACTCTTCCCCTCTTCAGTATACACAATTAATCAAAACATGCACTAAAAGGATTTTCCTGGGAAGGGGAAAGGGCAGAAGAAATCCCACTGTGCCAGCAGAACTGATGTTTTACTTATTTTATTTATATTTCAAATTTGTCACCGCCCATCTTACTGTGGGGTGACTCTGGGCGGTTTATAGTAAAAATAAATATTGATTAAAATAGATAAACATTAATTAATTAATTAAATATGTTAAAAATATACTTCCTTTATAATACTTCCAAGAGGCAGACGTTAATTAGGTGTTATTAAACTCAGGGAGCATCATCAAGGTGCCAGCCATCCCCAGGGTCAATTGTATCTTTCTTTGTCCCAAGTCTTCAATTCCCCCTGAAAAACTGGGGGGGCCTGCCTCACCTCTGGGGGCAGAGTATTCCATAGGGCAGGGGCAACGGCAGAGAAGGCTCTCTTCCTAGGACCCATCAGTCGACATTCTCTCACTGGTGGGATCCTCAACATGCCTTCTCTGCCGGACTGGGTGGGACAGGTTGATGGGATGGGGGTGAGACAGTCCCTCAGGTAACCTGGTCCTAGGCCATGTAGGGCTTTAAAGGTGATAACCAACACCTTGAATTGGACCTGGAAACAAACTGGAACCCAATTCAGCTCCTGCAGCAAAGGTATTACATGTGCCCTCCTTTGGGCACCCATGATTGCCCATGCAGCTGCATTTTGAACCAGCTGTAGCTTCCAGATACTCTTCAAGGGTAGTCCCATGTAGAGTGCATTGCAATAGTCTAAACAAGAGATGACCAGGGCATGAGTGACAGACCGGAGGGACTCCTGATCCAGGAAAGGGTGTAACTGGCACACAACACGAAGTTACAAAGGCCCTCCTGGCCACGACTACCACCTGCTCCTTGAGCAGGAGTCGTGAGTCCAGGAGGACCTCCAGATTATGCACCAGGTCTGAGGCAGTGCAACCCCATTGAGAACCAAAGATGGTAAACCCCCAGATACAGAGGAGCCTCCAATCCACAGCCACTCCGTCTTACCAGAGTTCAGCTGAAGCCTGTTGTTCCCCATCCAGATCCTTACAGCTTCCAGGCACCGTGCAAGGGTGGTCACAGCATCACTCAAATCACCCAAGATGGAGATATATAATTGGGTATCATCTGTGTACTGATGATACTTCATTCCATGGTGGTGGATGATCTCACCCAGTGGTTTCATGTAGATGTTGAACAGGAGCAGTGAGAGTACTGAACCCTGCGGTACCCCACAACAGAGGGGCCATGGGCCGGACCTCTCACTCCCAATCAACACTG